>NC_072738.1:41892894-41975819 GCF_026930045.1 Uloborus diversus
TATATAAGAATAACTACATTATTTCTATTACTTGTTATTCTTGCAACAATTATTATACTGTTTGAAAACTTAGTTCAAAATAATTTCAATTACTTTTTAGTTCTATCATAAATACGCATATGTTTTTAAGAGTAATTTTAATAGTTTCTTAAAATTCTTATGCTAAATGGTTTCTGGAAAAAAAGTTTTTTTTTTTTTTTCTTTTTTTTTTTTAATTTTCTCTAATCTTTCCATACAGAAAAACTTAATATACTGTTTTGTAGGGTTTTTTCCCAAAAAAATTGACTTGATATGTTTTTTTAACCATTTTATTAAAAAAGTAGCATCTTTATAAAATATATCTTTAGTTCAACAACTTTACACAACTTAAAACGTTTAAAATACTGCATTTTATACAAACATACAATGGATTTAAAGTAGAGCAAAGAAAGAAAACCTGTTTAACCCTGAATTATTGTTAACATAAATCAGGGAAATTTGGTGAACTTAATCAGGGAAATCAGGGAAAAGTCATAGAACTTTTTTTTACAATACCTGTCGCCACCCTGTAGTTTATTTATTAACTTAAAAGTGTAGCCTAATTAGTGATGTGGATCAAATAAATACCCAGCGGGTAGGTAAATATTTTTTAGGTATTTACCCAAGGCCTGGTCAAATACTCAAAAACTAGGTATTTTGCAAAAAGTGAATGGGAAATTTAAAAAAAGAATCTAAATATGAAATAATTGGTAAAACTGACACATATAGTGGCTCCCAAAAGTGTTCGTACACCTACGACTTTCAATGAAATAGGACCCTATCCATTGGTAGAATTAATGTTTCGGAATAGGTATTTAAGTATAAGATCTATGATCAATTTTCAACAAAACTACATGAAATTTTTTTTAAAAATGTTAAAACTTAATTTTTTAAAAATCAAAAACCAAGAAGTGCCGGAAATTTTCCTCTTCTTTTAGTGGCAGTAATGGACTTTTCATTTACGCACATGTAAATGGGAATCCCTCAGACTGATTGTCGACACTGGAGCCAATGTGACAAACATTAGGACAGATGTGGCTCGTGAATTTGGATTGAAACTGTTGTAGACATCGCCACGCGTAAGTCTCCAGACTGTGACAGGTGACAAAATCGAGATTAAAGGCAAAGTGGACTTGGAAATAGTGTTTGGGAATGCCACCTACCATCATACGGCATTCGTCGCTGATATCACGAACCCTTTCATTCTTGGATTGGACTTTTTAAAGAAATTTGACTTCACCCTGGACTTCAAGACTAATGAACTGCACTCAATGAGAGAAGACATAGCCATCTTCAACGCTGAAAATGATGTAAAATCTGCTCATCAAATAATAGCCCAAACAGATTTATCGATTCCCTCAAGGTCAGAATCATTAATACCTGGCTCCATTGAAGAAAGCAATAGTTTTCAATTTGGACTCATTGAATACCCTAACCTAAGCAATAACCTAAAAGGAGTGCTGGTAGCATCTACGCTTGTGGACATTTCTAAGGATGTAATTCCTGTGAGAGTCGCCAACGTGAGTGAAAGGCCAAGGAATGTCCGGAAAGGTGAAGTGTTAGCAACCTGTACTCCAGTAAACTGCATCCTAAGAAGAATCAATTCTCCCAAGACTGTGTCTTCTGAGTCCTTGACATCAATGTTAATTGGGAGTGCGCCATTATCGAAAGATCAAAGAACTGCTGCGGAACAATTGGTGGATGACTTCAAGCATCTGTTTTCATCTACACATCTACATCGGAGGATGTTGGCCGTACGAATTTAACGCAGCATAGGATTTGCACTGGAGAACACCCCCCTATTAAACAGCATCCAAGACGACTACCATTCGCCAAGAAGGAAGAGGTTGAGACCCTCCTGAAAGAGATGAAGGAGAATGATGTAATCGAACCTTCATCCAGTCCTTGGGCCTCTCCCGTCGTCTTGGTCCGAAAGAAAGATGACTCCACCAGATTTTGTGTTGATTACCGACGGCTGAATGAAATCACCAAGAAAGACAGTTACCCTCTTCCACGGATAGACGACACCTTGGACACTCTTTCCGGACACAAGTGGTTTTCTACCCTGGACTTGAAGAGCGGCTACTGGCAGGTTGAGATACACCCTGATGACCGAGAGAAGACAGGGTTTACAACTGGACAAGGCTTATGGCAGTTTAAAGTGATGCCCTTCGGCCTCTGCAATGCACCAGCTACGTTCGAGCGTCTTATAGAGGGTATACGCCCAAAATGTCGCGGCCAAAATGTCGCCGTCCTAAAATGTCGCCGTCCCAAAATGTCGCCGGTCCAAAATGTCGCCGTCCCAAAATGTCGCCAGTCAAAAATGTCGCCGGTCCAAAATGTCGCCGTCCCAAAATGTCGCCAGTCCAAAATGTCGCCAGTCTAAAATGTCGCCAGTCCACAATGTCGCCGGCCCAAAATGTCGCCAGTCCAAAATATCGCCGGTCCAAAATGTCGCCGGCCCAAAATGTCGCCAATCCAAAATGTCGCCAGTCCAAAATGTCGCCGGCCCAAAATTCGCTAGTTCAATTGGTACGAAAAATTTAAATGTACGTCGATGCTTTTCAGCATAAAAGTTGCGAAAGAATATTAATTGCCTTTCAAAGTAAGTTCTTTCAAAAATTCCAAACGTTTTCTCCTGTCTTAATTCGTAAACATCAGATTAATTCCAGAAAATTAATAGTTGTCAGAAAAACATACGTTTTTCTGTATACTATTACGAACGTAAACATGCGAAAGGCTGCTGCAACGGATTTCTCTTTCTCGTTTAATCTGATTAATAATAATACTCAAGATGTAACGCAAAGGATCAAGATGTAACGCAAGGATTCAAACAAAAAATTGGTATGGAAGTAAAACTAAACTGTTCTAAAGGCGAATGAAAGAATAGTGAGGCGCGATGTGAATATGGCAAGAGAATAGGCGGTTTGTATTTTTTGGCGTAATGAAGTAAAAACAAATAACTCCTTCACTCTAGCATATTATTACTTTAGCGACAAGTCAGTAATTTAGGGGATCAGGCGGAATGGCCCCCGACTTCGATTTTTTTTTTTTATATATACAAGTGGAAGTGCTTTTTATAGCAATCCTATGAAATTTGCATTGGTTATATGCCCGTTATCCTCCCTCTTCCCTTTCACTGGAAAAATTCGAAATCACGGGCCAGGGTGGAAATAAAGTAGAAAGGTATCTTAATGAAATTTAATTTTCTCATAGATTTTTTAACATCACCCTAAGAACTGTAAAAAAAAAAAAAGAACTGTACGTTTTCAGTGAGATATACGTTGGTTAAAGTAAGATCAAAACTGTTCTCAGACTTTTTCTGGAAATGAAACTGAAGAAGTTTAACAAGACTGCTCGAGACCTTCCTCTGAGAGGACATTTGTATGTCCTTTGCGACCGGGATTTTGGGACAGCAAAACAAATGTTTAACAGAGATGACAGATTATTGCCGTGGAAACTCTGTCTTATGAGTAAAATTCTGAAATTACGTCGAAATGTTCACCGTCAAATCTTTTGAAATCAATGAAACCCGTAACTGCTAAAACAGGTGTCTTTCACTCAGATTTTTGAAAAACGACTCTACGCGATGACAAATATTTTCAATTCTCAACATTCATGAAATTTATATATTCGATAGAACATCAAGGGGGACAATTTCAGAACAGCTATTTTATTAGAGGTTTTCAAGAGGATACTTTCATGCTTGCGAAATAGCGCTTGTCAGCTGAATCACATTTTCCAATTTTAAATAGAAAAGAAAAAATTTTATAATGTAGTGTGAAATAACTGATATCAATGAGATTATTCAGATCAATTTTGATCTAGACTTATTTTTAAAATGAGTTTCAAAAAATAATAGTTCTAGCTCAATATAGCTTGGTAATTCAGAAAGAAAAGAATACTGATAATAATAATAATAAACAAATAAGTTTTTCCCTCTCAGAAAAAATTGCTGTTTTAATTAGTGAATTTTTACTACGCAAATTGTACAAGAATGAAAACTCAGTTTTTATTTAACACCCACGCTAGTTAAAGTGCTACAAAAATGAGAGGAATACACGGCTAATTTAGATTTTATTGATATCTTGCTCAACCTCTCATATTTAAATTCAGTATATTTTTCATTGTTTATTTAATTACACTGACTCACGTAAACGATTACGAAACTCAACTTAGAACGAAAATAAGGCTTGTTTTCGTTTAATTTCACTTGCATACTACATTTTTGTATGAATCCTCGCACTACTTCTTGAGATATAGCAGTCACATAAAACGATAAAAAATATTCGGTGATCCATCCTTTTGGGATGACTGAAGCCAAAAATAAATGAGCAACTCGCCCTTTAAGATATACCTGTAGACCAAATTTTGTCTTAACCCTTGTACAGCTGACCCTCGTTTTACGCGGGTGTTATGTTCCACGGAAATGCTGCGTAAATCGAAACCGCGTAAATTAAGACCTAATATCAAAAATAGGGAATGGGTTCAAAATAGGGATTAGGTTCCGTAGATAAAAAAATACTTCATTCTAGTGATGACTAATTGTATGAAAAGTTTAATGTGTACTTGTATCGATTTTTATGCATAATATGCATAAAGAAAACAAACTAATTTCGTGTTCTGTTTATGAAGAAGAGCTGGCTATGATAGTCTTTTGGTAGTCATTAAGAATTTTTTCTCTAATTCTTTGCTGAGCATTAACGCATCCATGACCACTTGCGTCATTTCCTTGATAAAATCTTCCTTTACTAACAAATCAGAAAAAAAGATTATTTCTATTGTCTACGAATGGTTCAAAATTTTCAATGTGAGCGTTTTTGGTTGTGTGTCACCGGAGTCAGTATCCTCGTTGGTTTTGACCTCCTTTGTCACTCCTAAAAGCTCTTCTTCCAGTGAGTTCTGAACTGTGTGAGTTTAATCACTTTGCTTCTAATGGAAAAAGCTCTGGAACCAATCGCACAAAATGTCTCCAAGGACCCAAGTTCGATTATTAGCACGCCAAAATGCAGTTAGTTACGAGTAATCTGCAATCTATAGGAGCTTGGGTTTTGAAAGAGAGGAAAATATTACCTGTTTGCATTGCCGCATCAGCGTAAAACCGAAACTCATCTGCGTAAATAAAATAAAGGTGTCAAATCTTCAACCGCGTATAATCGAAACCGCGTAAAATAAACCTGCTGAAAACGAGGGTCTACTGTATTACTTTTTGAGATATATCAGTCACAGATAATAAAAAAGAAAGGGAAAAAAAAAACATTCGATTGCTCCACCCTCTGGTGTTATTGGCCCCAAAATCTGTCCCCCTGCTGCTTCCTAACATTTTATTTGATTCCGTTCATCATTTTTTGAGCAATGACAGTCACGCATATCGATGAAAACGTTCAGTTACTCCACTATCTTGAACGAATTGACGCAAAAAAACCACGCAGCCCTAAATCATATATGGGTACTTGCGGGTATCGTTCGAATTCGTACTACAGGTTTTGACGTAGAATGGCCCCAAAAAATCGGTCACATACAAACGCACACTATTCTTGAAGAAAAGTTTAAAATAATTTATCGAACGTCAGAACTGAACGCCGTCAGAACGTTTTACAGTTGGTAGATAGCGAGTCACAAGAAATAAGATAACGTAACGCTTGTATTCTATTTGTTTGCTGAAAAACAGCCGAGAGTTGCGAATCAAAACGGAATAATCTTTTCAGAATTCATCAAGAAACTCAGTTAGTCCAGTCCCATTTTTAACGAAGACATTCATTAAAGGCAGTAATCATTTATTCTGCAAATTTGGTGTTAAACAGCATTTTTGTACATTTGCATTTTTCTTACCAACTGAATGAGCGAATTTTGGTTCTACGACATTTTGGACAGGCGACATTTTGGACAGGCGACATTTTGGCCCGGCGACATTTTGGACCGGCGATATTTCGGCCCGGCGACATTTTGGACAGGCGACATTTTGGCCCGCCGACATTTTGGACCGGCGGCATTTTGGGCCGGCGACATTTTGGATCGGCGACATTTAGGCCTGGCGACATTTTGGACCGGCGACATTTTGGCCTGGCGACATTTTGGACAAGCGACATTTCGGCCCGGCGACATTTTGGCCGCGACATTTCGGTGGCGACATTTTGACCCCAAACCCTTATAGAGACAGTGTTAAGAGGACTTTCCTACGAATCCTGTCTGGGCTACGTAGACGATATCATCATCGTAGGACGCAGTTTCAAAGAACATCTGGCAAATCTTAGGAAGGTGCTGCAAAAGCTTAAGGAAGCCAATCTGAAGTTAAGCCCGTCCAAATATAAATTGTTTCGCGGGGAAGTGAACTACCTTGGTCACATCATCTCTTCTGAGAGTGTACAAACTGTTAGCAAAAATATGAAATTTTAGTTCTTGAAGACAATTCCCAAAGGTTAAAGAAAGTTCTAGTAACTTAATTCATTGTATTACAAACATTGAAAATTATCCCACTACTTAACCGGCGGACGAATTGTTCGCCAAAGTAGAAACTCCAACAGAATCATGCATTTGTTTACACAACGCGATGATGTGACGTCACTGTTACCGAGTTGAGTAACGTTTTGCTGAATGCATGTGAACAACTATTTTAAAAGGTTTCACAGTTAGAAAATAAAAGGTGTTGTGTTGTTTCACAGCGATAATTTATGCATGCGATTCGATAAACGTCACATCATCAGGTGGTGGAATTGGGAAATGTATTTAAGTGAGTGCACCCAATCAATCAATCTCTTATTATTATTCTTATCTTATCAGTTTTGATGTCGCCGTAACTGCAGTTCGGTGTGTTACTGGGAGCGGTGTGCTCTAGTTTCTCATCAGTTCCACGTTGTCAAGTGGACTTTATTTTTAGAAAAATGTAGGAAATAAGTTCTTTTTGCCCGGCTAAAAGAGCGGGCAGGTTCCATTGGTCACCTTGAGGCATTTTGGTGGTGAAGGATGAAAAGGTGAAAGATTGTGGAGTTTCTTTCACGGAAGTTGATGTTGTTGGACGTAGGCTTCACAAGACCGTCGAAGGTTCACGCTGGAGTGGATTAAAAGATGTCCTGGAGTCTGGCTGGACCGGATGTGGCGGTTCTTGGTGTTCGAGAGGTCAAGTCGGCTGGCCACGAGTGGTACGGGCTGCAATCATCTTTCACGTAGGATCCTATGGAAGGATCAGGCCTTCACGTTTTGATATGCCAAGTATTAAAGAGTGAATATCCTGAACGGTATGAACTTTCATCTTGAATATTATCAGGACTATTCTATTTTTAGGCAATGGACTCAAGGTGGACTAGCGTTGACTAGTCCGTTAAGTTTTGGAATCGAACGATACAGTATTATATAAAGTGTTCCTATAAATGTTCTTGTGGGGGGGTTTTATTTTCAGTCAAAATGTTTGTGGGTTTAAAAGTAGTTTATTTACCCTTGTTGATATTACAAATTTTAAGATATATTTATCGTTATTGAATAAAATTGTTTTTGACTGTTAAGTGTGTTTTTAATTCCATTTTTCCCCCGAGCAGATCACACCACAATTTCTGTTGGGCTTGCAACAACCCGTTTTAGTTCCTCGAACTTCGGGTATTTCATCCACGGTAGCAGGCGAGTTCCAACACAAACTGATCCAGAGAAGGTATCTGCGGTCAAGAGTTCGAGTCGTCCCGAAAACATCCATCAGCTGCGAAGTTTCCTGGGACTCAGCATGTACTACAGGAAGTTTGAAGGGTTTTTCCAACATTGCACGACCTTTGAATAAGCTGACAGAGAGCAAGCAAAAGTTTGAATGGTCCAAAGAATGCGAAGATGCATTTCTACGACTGAAAGTGGCTTTAACATCAACGCCTATTCTCTCATATCCTCAGCCTGAAAAATCCTTCAACCTCGACACTGATGCAAGCCAGGAGGACATCGGAGCTGTTTTATCCCTTCAAGAAATAGACGGCAACGAACATGTCATCGCTTACTGGAGCAAATGCTTATCAAAGTCGGAGCGAAATTACTGCGTCCCCAGAAAGGAGTTACTGGCCATAGTGAAAGCTGTAGAACACTTTACCTCTACGGCCGAAAATTTCTGTTTCGGACAGATCATGCCTCGTTAACTTGGCTTTTGAACTTCAAAAATCCGGAAGGCCAGATAGCCAGATGGATACAGCGGCTCCAGGAATATGACATGGAGATCAAGCATCGAAAAGGGTTATCTCACGGTAATGCAGACGCTTTATCAAGGAGACCCTGTCCTGAGAACTGCCACTATTGTTCCCGAATCGAGAGACAGTATGGAACGACTAGCCCTACGGCCTATCAGGTGACAGTGACTTTAACATCATCAAAACCTGATCCATGGAGTGACGACCAAGTTCGAAAAGATCAACTTGAACACCTAGCCATAAAACCAATTTTGGAGTTCATGGAAAGGGACAGTCGGCGACCTAGCTGGCAGGACATTTCCATCTTCAGCCCTGCAACAAAAAAAGATACTGGGCTTTATGTAACTCACTCCATCTACGGAACGGCGTACTGTACCGAAAATCTGAATCTGATGACGGCAAAACATCTAGGTGGCAGTTACTACTTCCCCGATCAAGGATTTCAGATGTTCTGAAAGAAATACATAGTAGTGCGACTGGACGACATTTTGGTGTCTTGAAAACCCTCAATAAAGTTCGAGAGCGCTTCTTCTGGAGTAAGGTGAAGGATGACGTGGAGAAGTGGTGCCATTCTTGTGACACCCGTGTTGCCCGTAAAGGACTGAAGAAAAGAAGCAGAGAGAAGCTACACCTGCACAACGTTGGAGCTCCTTTCGAACGAATCGGGATCGACATCCTGGGTCCTCTACCAAAAACTGCTGACGGGAACAAATACATTCTTGTTTCCATTGACTATTTCACCAAATGGCCAGAAGCATGTCCCATTCCAGATCAAGAGGCTACCACCGTAGCAGAGACTCTAGTCCAGCATTGGATCTCGAGATATGGAACACCTTTGCAGATTCATTCCGATCAAGGGAGGAATTTCATCTCTGCTGTGTTTAAGGGCCTATGTCAAATTCTCGGAATTGAGAAAACTAGGACAACACTACTACACCCACAATCGGACGGCATGGTGGAGAGATTTAACCTCACAGTCCTGAATAATCTCTGGCTTATGGTATCCAGAAATCAACAGGATTGGGACAAGAAGCTACCTTTGTTCCTGCTGGCCGACCGCAGTGCTGTCCACGAGACTACCGGATTTGCCCCATCTCAGATGCTCTTCGGACGAGAGCTAAGGCTACCTTGTGATCTTGTCTTCGGTCGTCCTCCGGATGCGTCTGCATCGCCTGAGGAGTACATCCAGGATCTCCAGGCCCGGTTGGAAGACGTTCATAACTTCGCACGAGAGCGAATCAATATCGCGGCGGAGAAGATGAAGACCCGATACGACACAAGGTCTACTGGACATGAATTCAACAAAGGCGACAAGGTTTGGTTATGGAATCCCATCCAACGAAAAGTTCTTTCACCCAAATTGCAGTCACATTGGGATGGACCCTATAAAAACCTTAACCGACTGAATGACGTCGTAGTGAGGATCCAAAACCCACCTAATGCAAAACCTAGGGTTGTACATTATGATCGGTTAGCCCCATATTATGGCCATAGTTCATGAGTATTACGTAAACAACCATGGTTGATAACATAAAAGTTGTAGATAATTTTTGCTTTTGATGTCTAGTAATATTTCTTGTTATTATTGTGTTTTCTGTATTATTGGTTATTATTTAATGGTGTGTATTTGTGAAGTTGTGATAGAAGTTTGGCACCCTTTCTGGGGATTGTACTGGCCGGGACGTGCAGTTCTTAGGAAGGGGGCAATGTTACAAATTCTGTAAATAGTAATTATTTTTATGATTAATTTGTCGTACTCTAGCTCAATTAGGCGTTTACTAAATTATTTTTCATCTAAAATTATTGTAGCGACGTAACTTGTAAGTAGTTTCTTGTAATGAATATACAGCCCCCGTACATTCGGCCGAAGTGTAAGGTCCCCTCATTTCTGAATGATTAAATTTGTGAATGGAAAGAAATAAAATTTTACCAGTCTACGAATCTTGTGGAATATTTGAGAGTTTTCTTTCGATGTCTATAAAAAGCGTCCCGCATGATAAAAAGTCAGTCTCGAGTTAGTTTTTGCTTGTGAATCGTTGCAGCGGTACGCTGGAGGGCATGTATTGCTCTGTCTTGTGAAGCGTTTCAAGCTGTATTTTTGCGTATTTCGATGAAAATACGTGTGTAACCGTTGAGTTTAAGGTGTTGATTGATATTTGCTTAATTGCTGATGATTAATTTAGCAGTTGTTAACGATCTTTCCTGTACATAGTGTAAATAAATCTCCTGTGTTTTTCTCAAGAACTGTGTCTTCATTTCAGGAAAGTTGAAGTCTCACCGGAACCTTTAACAATACATAGTGGATACAGAAAAGTATTTTAGTTGAATATAAATTTTTGTAATAAATACCCGGATAAATACCCATTTTGGGTATTTACCTGGGTATATACCCTGGGTATTTACCTCTAAAAATAAATACTAAGGTATTTTACATCACTAAGCCTAATTAAAAATTTTTGTTAGTACCTTTTTTTTGTACTTTTTCATATTTTTTCCGCTTGTCTTTTGAATTCATTTTAGTTTACATCAGCATCCTTCATATCAGTGGTGTTTGTGACCCGAAAATTCCAAAAATTTAGGTTTGAATGCTTATTGAAGAGTTTTTACTCTTCAGATATGGGGGGGGGGGGGGATCGAGGTTCCTCATAGTCCACAACTTGAGTCGATTTGAACCCCTACTTCATATTTTGATTAACTTTTCATTGACTAATAATTTACATTTTATTAATTAATATTAAATGTGTTTTGATCAAAACTTACATGTATCAACTTAATTTACTTTTTAAGTATCTAGATCGAGCCCTCCTACACCTGTATATTTCAAAACCACCTATAGTAATTCAAAATTTTATTTGAAGCTTTAAACATATAGTAAGATTTAGGGGTAATTTTCATGTGGATTGGAGGAAATGTTGGCAACAAAAACCTTTCCTTCACCACTGTTTCCCAAAGCAAAAATTGAAAATTAAGCTTTACTTTGTTTGTACATTGGCAACACTTTTTTCAAAATTTAACATTATAACAAGACTGCATGAATATCTTTAGCAGTTGATTTTATTTTTTTATTTAGTTGTCAGATTATTTTAATTGAGATTTTTATGTAATTTAATGGCTTGTTCCTTTCTTGGGGACTTATTTCACATTTGATTATGCATCATTAATTATTTTGTGGATTTTTTTCTCGTTTAGGGTAACGGCACCAGTAACACACATGCTTAAGATATTGCTCTCATGTTAACTAAATTTTCAGAGCATTTTAATGTATTTAGACTTTTTATAACTATTTTTCTCTTATGCTACTACATCTCATCTAACGTTTGGATGAAATGAATTTGGACAGAAAAGGGGAATTTTGGAAAATTCCCCTTTTCTGACCTCATGACGGCTGTTCATAACCTTCTATCATTGCCTTGTAAATACTCTTTGGCTCACAAAATTCTCTCTGATAACACTAGATGGTTACACCTTATTCATGGGTCACAGCAACATCAGTTTTACCCATCTGAAATTCTCATTATTTAAATCCAAACTTATTACTGTCTGCTACAAGACCCTTGTCTCTGTTACTGTTGCCGTTACCCTGATTGGAGCTTTTAGTCTTGTTTAAAGGCTAATTTGAAGGGCCATTAAAAAGGCAAAATAATGTATGACATCCTCAAACAAGAAATGTCTATGTAACTTTGTACCAAAAATGATGACAAAGAAATAAATGAGAAATGATCCCAGTAGTATAACCAAGTTATAGCACAGAAAAGTGCCCATGTTTTTCTCTATGTCTGCCATAAGTTTACATTTGTAGGAAATGTAAAACGCTGTTCATTAAAAATTGTGCACACATGAATACAGGAACCCATTCTTTTGAGTTATTAAAAAAATCTTTTTTTCAATTAATGTAAACGGAAGCAGTTTGGGGTCCACATCTATTAGTTTTTCCTAGCGAACTTCCTTTTTTTTTCCACATTAAAATTTCTTTTTTCCTTTTTTCCTTCCAAATTTTTGCTTCTACCCCATATGAATGTATCAGACACAAACTATGACCATAAAAATAAATTACTTGTTTTTTGTTCTCCAAGATTTAAATCTTGTCAATTGTTTATCTTATATCTTTAAACCAGCAATTCTTGTGTGTATATATATATTTCGTATCTCGAAAACGGCTCTAACGATTTGGATGAAATTTTAGATTTAATTGTAGTTTAGCATTCTAAGTTCATCTACATCAGTGTTTTTTCTGAAAAAATGCAATTTTTCACAAAAAACAGTTTTTTAATATAAAGTCTAATTAAGTTAAGCCTTGAAGTTAAACTGTGAATTGACGCATCAGGCAGACGATTTGCAACCATAACAATGAAAATTTGTCTCTTCTTGCTTTAAAATTTTAAACTTGCTTAGGGTTGCCAGGCTTGGCCACTTTGGCTCATTTCAATCACACTTGGCTAAAAACAAATTCAAAAAATGTATATGTTTTGTTAAGACAGTTATCATTTGTTGGAATGGTTTGTAGATCATCAGTTTTGATGGATATCATGCTGTATGTAGCATTTTCTGGCGTAAAGTGACCAACTACATTAAAAGAACTTATTCAAAGAAAAAATCTGGATTGGGATAAAATTGTGAAACGCATCATAGTATGAAAGGAAGTATTCGGTTAAAAACCGATTTCACCATAGCAAAACTGGCTCCAAGGTCAAAATATTTTAACTACTGACAAGAAAATTGTATAGTGGAAACAAATATAACAGATAGTTTAAAGCAAAATGTTGATTTAATTACATTCAGAATCTTCTTTGGTACATTAGTGTTATAAGAAGGTCGAGTGCTTAATATTTCGTTAACGTGAAGCTTTTCAAGTATATTTGGAAAAGTATTGAACCTTAAAAAAACACGAGTTGACAGAAAATAGTTCTTTTAAAGCCGAGCAAGGCTCGGTCGTTCAGGTATTAGTTCTTAAGAAACTTAATATACTCTTTTTTTTCCAGCTGCTATGACAGTACTAATGCCGAGTTGGTACTACGAGAAAAAAGAGCTTAAGCGTTCACCTTCTATTGCAGAGGGTTTGGATGCAGAAAGAGAAAGCCGTTACAGGAGAGAAGGTGCACGGTTTATCATCAATGTCGGAACTAAAATGGGATTGTATCCTTGCAGTTTGATTTGTAAAATATATATTTGTTTAGTTAGTTCTGTCCATGATTGATAGTTATGTATAGAGCAATGATCCTTGCCTTTTTTTTTTAATTCTTACCATAGTCAATGGCTGTTTTTACAAAATATTTTCAGGTATAATCATGTATGTATTTAAATACTGAATTATTTTAAAGATGTATTAACTATTTTGAAAGTAACATTTTGTATTTTAACCAATATGTTACTTTTATCGTTAGCCATTAGTCTATTAGTATCGTTAGCCTATGTATTTGTTCAGTTTGTTCTGTCCGTGAATTGATAGTTTTCTATGGACTAAGGATCCTAAACTTTTTTTCGTCTTATCATTGTCAATGGCCATGTTTTACTTATAATTTTCAGTTATAATCAAATATGTGGTGAATTCCAGTGGTAATGGAAGGACAGTTTTACGAAAAAATCGATGCATTCCTCTCTGTGAGCATATCAAAATACATATTTTTTCAAAAACTGATGCATAGACTTTTACACACATTATAGTAAGTTGCTAAAAAAGCCAAAGCCAAGAGTTTTTTTGTTGGTACCTTTTTTTAAAAATCAAATTCAAAAAACGGTAACGGAAGGATATTTTTGTGACATGATTTTCACGCTATCATGCTCTCCCCAAAAGTTGAGCTAAACTATTAAAGGCAAAATTCTGTGAAAATTAGAGCACATACAGGAGTGTTCAGTAATTCCATCTTTAGTTTAAAAAATAATTATTTTAAGCATATAAATTATGTATTTGTTAAGGGTAACGGAAGGACAGTAACAGAAGGACAAAAGATGTCCAAAACAACTAAACTTGAAAAATTTCAACTTACAAGCATTTATTCAGCCAATACAGCAGTCTGAAACAATATCTAATGCCTGATCCATCTGTTACAATTCTGAATTCTTTAAATACTCAATAATTTTTTCATAATCCATAGAACATTTATCTTCTTTCTCAGCAAACATGAAGATCATTCCCACATTATTATGAATTATCAAACAAGTTATTTCTATTCCTGTATCTTCTATATGAAGTACCTGTCCAATATCGCTCTTTGTTAATTTCTTTCCCTTCCATCCAACTAACAAAACTTGTCCAAATGTTAATGAATCCTTTGGCATATTCTTATGATTTGGTGTTTTTGATTCAGCAGTATCTTCATTTTTAACATGATTTATAATTAGAAGTCTGTTGACTTTGAAATCTCGTTCGATTTGTTGAAGTACTTACTATATTCAATAACTTAACTTGTTACAGGATTCAAATAGTGTATATTTTGTGTATAAGGATGAGAATGAATCTTTTTGGATCACTTTCCCTCCATCTTTTTGAAAGTTGATCTATGAATTTACTGATCTCTTCGCAGTGTATTTAATGGTTAGATCATTGCTCTGAACAGCCCTTTCCTGTGACTTGTGGCAACAAATCTGAATGCAGTTTCTATATTGTATTTTGTTCCAATATAAATTTCAATTTTTTAAGCATATGTTTCTGCTTGAATTGGCTTGTCATAGCACAAACATGTCATACCAAACTGATTTTCGCATGCTTAGGAGTTTTTAAGTGTAGTTTTCATGAGATTTTCATCATATACAATATAAAAAATAAAATCATGAAATATTTTTTTTAAAAATAAGTAAAAGTTTATTTTTTAAATGAAAGCACCCATAATTTTTGTACAACTATTACTTATATATGTTTTAAATGTGACTACTAACTTTAAACAAGTTTGTTTTTCACTAACATTCTAAGATATTTCCCTGTATCAGCTTATAGTTAAATGTCCTTCCATTACTATTTTTTTGTCCTTCGATTACCCTTAAAAACCATATAAATTAAATATCCATTAAAATTATAACTATGTCTCCTTGATGAGGGGCATAATTCTGCTTTTCATAAAAAAAACATTTGTTTCTGTAACCGATAGGTTCTTGGTGAACTAACTAAAATGTTGTATTTTGGTAACGGAAGGACATCAAACTGTCTCTTCAGTAAAGGACCTGTTTCATAGTTGAAAGAGGAGGAAATTTTAAATTACTTACCAAAAAGTTTTATAGACATTCAAAAGATAAAATTTAACCAAATATATGCTGATAACAAATTTATTGAAATTACAGTATGTAACAGAAAAGAGATTTTTGCTCTGTAAAAATACAAAGAGAAAACTTGATTTTGCCCTTGATTTTCTGGAAATCATCAAACTATTTGGGAAAAACAGGTTAAGATTCAAGAAGTTCATTTATTTCTGAAGGTAATGGTAATATGACAAGTGACAGAATATTAAGTTTTAAAATTCAACTGTCACGTTCCCTTTTTCCCTGTAATTCACCATGTGTTTAAATAGCAAATTCTTTCAAAGAAGTATTAACTATTTCCAAAATAACATTTTTTGGAATGTTATTTTTCATTCTTTTTCAAACTACATTATCAATAGTACATTAAATTTGATTAACATTTCAGAATTTCTGTTATTGGTAAACATAACAGATTGTAAGATATTTTTATGAATAGTTTCACTTAACAATATTAATGTTAAAAAAAGCAATAAAATATGAAGTAACAATAAAAGTACTATAATTATTTCACATGTAAAATCTCATTAATTTTAAGGCATTTTAAAGTTAATTTAAACGTTTTAAAAGTTTATTTGTATTTGAACAATATATTTAGAAATATTTGTTTGAATCTAAAAATCAGAAATTGTTTTTTTTTATAAAAATTACTAGGAATCCATTTTTTACTTTTCAATTTCATTTATTCTTTATTATCAATTAAGTTAATTTTCAAATCAAAAGCATTAAATAATGCTTGACAATGAAAATAAAAGAAAATGACCCTTAATGTTAATTAGACGTTATGACACCATGGCTACTGGTGTTGTTTATTTTCACAGGTTTTACATGTTTCATTCATTTAAAACATTTCCGCGTTACGTAAGTATGATCCATCTTTGCTACATTTTTGTGTTTGAAATGTTTATTTCATGCCATAATTTTCTGATAAGTTTTGGAAACATATTTAAAAGTTTTTTTGGGATGTAATACAAGCTTACAGGAAATTAAAATGCTCTTAAGTTCTGCTAAATTGTAGCAAGCTACTAATAATGTTGTAGATTTGAAACTATATATCTGAATCAAGCATAGAAATGCAAAATCTATCTTCAGGGTTTGTATAAAAAGTAATGAGACTGAGCTGTGATCTAAGAATTTATTGCAAATATTAATACTCACACCTAAAATCCTTCAAAATAAGACCCTTGGCCTTGCACACACTTATCCCAGCAAGTCTTCTAAACTTCGGAGACTGCTTTTTAGTCTGCTTCCAGAATGTCCTTTAAAAGTCTTGCTAACGCTTTTACGACATCCAGAGTTTCAAGGTGATATTAGTAAGGTTTTTATCTTCGGGAATAGAAATAAGTCTGCTGGTGCTAAATTGTGGCCGTAGGCGGACTGGGGAGCGTAGAGATACCATTATTGTCCAGGAAGTCTTGGAGGATGAAGCAGGTTTTTCCAGCATTTCTCAAGTCTTAAGCGATGTTGCTGTGAACTGTCATTTCATCAAGTCCAACTTCTTCTGAAATCATTCTTACACTTAACCAGCAGTCCGACTTTAGCACAATACCCATATGAACCACATTTGTGTCTGTTCTGCTGGTTAACGGACACCCTGTTTCAGATTCATCTTCAACGCTCTCTCGGCCATCTTTGAAACACTCACACTTGACAGACAATTATCTCCAAACACTTGCTTACACATCTCTAAAGTCTGAGGCCAATTTACCAAGTTTCACACAAAACTTAACACTAGAAAGACGGAGGCGGTCATTTTGACCACAAACGATTTTCAAACGCTCATATTTACTGCGTTTTATTTTCAAACTCTTTTCCCTTTATTGACTTTTCCTAACTATTTATTAAGATCTCACAAAAGTAAATTTTATTTCTTTAGACCCATTATTAAAGTCGCTATAGAGATGTTTATACCTAGAAAGACTGACGGCGGTCATTTTGACCGCTGTTATTTATGCTTCCGGTTTTGTTCACTTTTCTCTTATCAGATATGTGCAGTATGGATTTTTTGTTATTTGTCAGGGTGAATAGCATTCTTTTGTAATTAGTGGATTTGAGTAGCATCTGCTGGTCAGGTGCAGTTCTTTAAACCATTAGGAAAATGCGAAACACCTGTTGGTCACGTGCTTCTTTTTTTTCTGCTGTTATAGCAGGGGGCAAAGTTAAGAAAGGTGACTTTGAAAAGCATGGGACCGGACACAAAATATTCTTTTGGTTTTGAAAAGGGATTAATTTATAACAGGTGGATTCTAAAAACTTGTGCTGGAATTATTTTGTGCACCAAAACATGTGTTTGGCTTGAAACATAGGCGTTTCTTTCCTTCGATGTTCTTGAAAGGTCCAGCCTAATTATTCTCTTTTTGATGTTGCGAAGGACCGTTCTAAAGGAAAACTTATCAGAAAATGAATGCCTGCAACTGTTGCAGGATTTGCCTGAAATTGATTCTAGTTTGGATGCGTAGTCTGAATTATCTGGGGAGGAATACATTCCTAGCGATGAAAATAATATACTTTTATCACTTGATTGCGTTAATTTTTCGAAACCTAGCATTGCACAAAAAGATGATGATAAAGTAGACCTGAGAGAAAAAATAAAAACGATGTCAAATGGAATAATGCGGAAATAAAACTATGATTATTTGTTCTGATCACAAAAAGACACTTTGTGGCTCATGTACAGACAAAGTGATAAAGATGATTATTTGTAAATATTGTAAAGAAGAGTAATGTAAGTATATTACGATATTTATGCATTTAAGAAATGAATAACATGAATGGTTGAAAATACTTGTTAGTGCTTAGAAAACATTCTCTCGTTTGTGCAAATTTAATCTTTCGCAATATCATTTACTTACTGTATATATGCTTTTCACTTGATAGAACATAAAATTTAATTTAAAAAAAAGCTGTCTCAGACTAATTTACAGGTTATATTATGATTAAATTGTTAAATGAATTTATAATGCATCAAAACACGTCTTCCCAATGATTAAAAATCCCGAAAATAAATCATTTTCACATTTTTAAGTACTAGGGGGCTATCGCCCCCTGCTCGCTATCGCTCGCCAACCCCCGGAACTGCTTACGCAGTTCCCTGTGGATCGCTTCGCGATCCATGCTCGCTTCGCTCGCTCGCTGTATGCCAATACATTAGCCTAGCTAAAATTTTCCATAAAAATTAAAGTTGGTAATTGCATTTAGGTCACCATCCATTTAACCAATATGAAAATTACGTTCATAATGTTAATTTGTCTGCTTTAGCCAGATTTTCGACAGTTTAACTTTGCTGTATGTAAGATGACTGCCTTGGCAATGTGCACAACTTTACCATTATAGATACACAAGTGTCTGTCATTGCTTTGGAGAGATTGCACTTCTACCTGTTGGTCCGCGGAAGGTATTTTATTTCCCTTCTACCACCCATTGGAAAACCAATGAAGGCATTCCCCTATCCGCCACCTGGGGACGCGCCCTCTAGGGGTTACAGGCTCCCCCGAGGGATGTATTTACATTATTTACACTCTTATATATTTACATATTTACACTCTTATATATTCTAATCTGAGAAAACTTCCTCATATACACAATTAAAAATGTCCCGTTTGGGAGCCACAACTGACACTGCTTCAAAAGATCTTGTTCTTGATAATGCCACATAGAGCTGGCCATGACTAAAAACAGGCTCAGAGAGCACCAAACATATTTTCTCAAACGTTTGTCCTTCTTGTTGTTATTCTGAATCCTTGCCACGTCACGAACAAAAAATGGTTTAACTAAAAACGCGAAAACTCGCCAAGGCTACTTTGCTTGCACAATACTAAAACTACTATAACCCTAAACAAATTTGGCGAAACCTTTCAGCTGAGAATAAAAGGAATAAAGTAAATTCTTTCTCCGTTATTCATTTTGAACTGAACTGTCGTACTGAAGCAGAGAATAGACGACGCTCAAAGCGCCTACGCGTTCAAAACAACATTGCCGATGAACATGATTGTGGAGCAATGTGTGAAGAATGCGAATTTTGTGGTGCTCTTTATTGGCAGAAAGAGCGTAATACTGCAAATAAATATACTAAATGTTGCCATGACGGAAAGGTGCGGTTACCGGCATTGTGTGACGCACCTGATCTGTTGAAGGAACTGCTGACTGAAAATTCCCCAGCCGCTAAAAATTATCGGCAGCGAATCAGAGAATACAACTCTGGAAATGGCTTGTCTTAAATTGGATTCAAGAACGGTTTCCTGCCTTCTTTGAGCTTTTCTTTGCTGATTAAGGTTGAAATGGGCCACAGCCCGACTCAAACTCATCTCAAAAAAAAAAAAAGTTCGTTGAGTATTCTGTGATTCAAGATTTCAAAACAACGTAGAAGTTTGTTTACATGATTTATCGGCGAAGTGTTGCCAACAGAGGTTTAGAAATTCACCCCTTCATTTGCCGGCACGTAAGAGAATTATATATATAGATAGCGGTCAAAATGACCGCTGCTAATCTTTCTAGGTATACGGAAAACGTCGTCTTTCTAGTGTTAATCACGTAATGCTGCTCAAATGTTCTATCCATTTTGGAGCTGGAACCGACGTTAGCAATAGAGGTACACTATAACAACGATGCTGCCGAACAAACACTCCCAGGTGACTGTTTATCAGAGTGAGTCCCACCAGTAACCCTAACCACCGACCTAACCAATTTGCGCGCCCTTGGGAGGTACAGTCGCAGCAGCAAAAAATGAGTCTTATTACTTATTGTACAGTCCCTGTACTTAAATGGCTACTTCTGTATGAGGTAGTGAGAAGCAAAGGGATTCACACACACACACACACACACAAGTGGACAAATTTAAAATTTGGAGATAACCAGTACACAAATGGTAGGTGAACCTCTTCTCTGTCTTGGGGCTAGAGATTGTAGTAGTAGGCCTGGTAGCTGCTGCTGTACAGCATGATTTAGAAAAGAATTTCAATGAAAGCTTACCTAGAATCTGATCTTTAAACGTGTTTTACTCAAAACTTAAAATAGTCCACTTGCATCCCTTTTCTTCTCACTGCCTCGTATGTAAGTAGGTCCGGGGCAATCTTCAAAACTACTGGACCAATTTTAACCATTTTTTCGCCATAGATAGCTACATTATCAGGAAGAAACATAGACTATAATTTATTTCTAAAAAACTTCGTTTAAAAAAAATATTATGGGAAACAGTAAATTTCATGCAATTTCCCCATTGAATGATTAAATATAGAACCTATTGTTACAAAGAACTGTAGATTGGAGCATGTACAAAATTTTAAGCAAGTGCCTTATTATTTGATTTTTATTCAAAGTATTTTGTATATTTCTTGTATTTGTATCAATTAGCTTAAGTGTTAGCAAAATTCTTATTTCACTTTAAATTAAAAATGGCGCTGCATTTAAAACCATCATAATACAATAATATCAAAGTGGAATTTCCTGTTTTTTTTCTTCAAAGATTGACAAGTATTGTGCATTCAAGTCTGACTTTTTATTTTTCATTAGTTAAGTAGTTAAGTTTACCGTGAAGTTGCAGGCATTAGATCAGGAAATCATTTAAAGTATGAAAATATTCTACGAAAAAGTTTTTGCACCAGTTTTTCTGACAAGAAGAATATTGCTTAATTTTCAAACTCAGAAGCCAAACACTTGATATTGACTTTTTTTGTAAAAAGTTTATTTTAGCAGGATGTGGATTTAATAAAAGTGGACTAATGCAAGTGTTTCTGAAATGCTTCTCTCATATTTTTGTTTCTGAGTACCAATGTTAAGTAGAATATAATTGTTACCAACTTTTTTTTAGTGTGTGGGGTAATAGTGCATAGCTCAGTGAAATCGCTCTTAAAATTAAATTTGATAATTATGTACATGTTTTGCTTTGTTTTAGGTAACTGCTTGTTGTTGCCTTTTCCTGGCTGGGAAAGTAGAAGAGACTCCAAAAAAATGCAAGGATATCATTCGAATTGCCAAAACTTTCATGACTGAATCACAGTTTGCTCAATTTGGAGATGATCCTAAAGTATGTTTTTCAATTAGCTTTATTTCCATCAAATTCAAATTGGTTTTTGATTTTTAATTTTATGTTTAACCAAAAACTTTTAAAATAAGCAATTTTATATGTCTTGGGGAAAATGTTAATTGTAATTAGGCACAAATTTTCAATTTTTTTGTACGAATCTCAGAGGGGTTCCCCTGCCATTTAGCTGATTTTTGTTTTTTGAAAACTTTCAAAATTGCGCTGTATTTACTGATTTTGCTGAATATTTAATGCTAAATTTAGTAACAGGAGAAGATTTTAAAAGTCAGTAAAAATGCAAAAACTAAATGCATTAGCAAAGACAAGTTTTTTTGAAAAGTTAAGTTTTTGTGTTTATCTGACAGTTTAAGAAAGCAAGCTCCGAAAATTCTGCCATTATTTCTTTGGCTCCAATAGTAAAATTTTAATTAATCAGTATTTCAGAAAATGTTTTTTTTTTTTTTTTTTTTTTTTTTTTTTTTTTTGAGGGGGGGCTGGCTTCAGTATCTTTGACATTTTGCTGTTTTATTAAATGGCTGTTCTTACCACTGATCATTTTACTTTATAGCATTCTTCTTTTCCCAAGCAACATTCGCTGTTAAGGTGGTAATTTACGAGTTAGGAAAGTAAATTCTAAGTATAGTTTTTTTTTTTGCTCAGTATGAAAAGTTTTCAAAGGTCAAAAAACTTAAAAAATTAACTAAAAAGAGACAAAAATGAAAATTATTAAAAGTTATTAGTTCATTCCTACCTATGCTGCCTTTTAAAGATATTTGATTCTTTGTGTATTTTGAATTCAATAGAATTTAAGTCGCTGAAAATTTGTTTGATTAACATCATATGTCATTTCCATAAATTTGTTTGTGTTACTTGACTGTGTATTGTTCATTCAGGAAGAAGTGATGACTCTGGAAAGAATACTGCTGCAGACAATAAAATTTGATTTACAAGTAGATCATCCATATGGACATCTATTAAGATATGCTAAATGTTTAAAAGGTAAGCCTTCATTAAAGTTAACTAAACTTAATGCACCGAATAGAGTTGGTCATTTTTCCGACAAAATGGTATTTTCGGCAAAACAGTTGTGAAAATTAGAAAAAACTGGCAAAAACCGTAAAATTAAAATATTTGGTCCTATTTCAAAAGTATGCTAAAAAAGATTATAATTTTTTTTATATAATATCAAGATGTTGAACAAGTTATTGCTGTTTTTTGTAGAAATTCTCGGTTTATTCTGAAAAAACGTTAAAAAAACATGCATCTGAAAGTATTCTTCATTGCTATTCACTACTTTTCCCAATCTTTCTAAAAGCATTTGGATCCAACATCAGAAAAAAGAAGCATCTTTTGAGGCTATCCAAGAGTAGACCTAATCTTTGGCATCGTCATTAGAATGGACGTGCTGCTCAGTCAGGCCATGTGTCATCGACCAAAACAAGCAGTAATCGGAAGGGGCAATGACCGGTGAATACAGCGAAAGGGATAGGACTTCCCACTTAAGGGTTTCCAAGTAGGTTTTGACCGGCATTGCAACATGTGGTCAAGCGTGGGCATGCTACAAAATGACCTTGTCATGTCTCTGCCCGTAACACGACAGTTTTTCTTTCAATGCTCTGCTTAATCACTCCAAGTGTTGTTTCTAGCGATCTCCCATGATGGTTTCATTTGGTTTTAGCCGCTTATAATATAAAGAACTACAGTAAACTCCCATTTATCCACGGAATAGAGTGTCATGGTATGAGAGAGTGTCACCGTGTATAAGCAAAAACCTCGTATAATCTGAATAATAGGGGTAAAATTGATGCAATAGCTAAAAATATTAATAACACTCATGCATACATTTAAATTATAACTAAATGCATTGCTACATTGCATCTGCTAACATTGAATATAAAAATATGTATGTAAAATCTAAAAGCGAACATTAACACAATCATAAAAGTTTTTTTTAAAAGAAAATTGTGAAAAGACCCTCGGGTAATCCGACTGCCGATAATCAGGATTTTTCTGTATACCCAGCTGACCCCACCAAATGCTGAGCAGAAATTTAAAACAATTGATGTTCGGGTGTGTTGAAGCTGGTGATGCATGGCTGGGTTTACTAAAAAATTTTCTACACTTAGGGTTACCGTAGTGTACCCAATTTTCATCGCCAATTAGAATACAATGCAAAAATCCTTTAAATTTCTGTACTTCAGGGTTCGTACGGGTCATGGAAATCCTGGAAAGTCATGGAAAAAAAATAACAGAATTTCAGACCTGGAAAAGTCATGGAAAATTAAAATTTTCATTGAAAGTCATGGAAATTTATTTCAAGTCATGGAAAAATGTCCTGGACAAAGAGAAAGGAACAGTAACTAAAGGAGCATTAGAAATCTTGAGTGATTTAACAGTATAGCACATAAAAGCTATTAAAAGTGGAAAATTGAACGATCCAAAAACCAAATCTGAATTTTGAAATCTCTTTGCATCCACTTCTGTCGCAGCCGCTTGCCATTTTTTGCGATGTGATTTTACTGCCTGGACATCATTTATTTTGAATTTTCTGTTATTTTCAACACTTCTTATGTTTCATATTCTGTATTAGCAAAATTTCACGTTCTTAGTTTTGCCACGCCCACTCAAAAAAAGCAATTCAGTTGCATGCGAGTTCGATTCCATCACTTGTAAGAACTTTATTATTAAATTTTTCAGAGTTAATCTCTTAATTTGTTGAATGTTTTAGAAAATATAGATATTAAGTGAAGCGACAGAATACAGAAAACGAGGAATTCCAATGCTCTAAAACAGTAGTGCCCAACATACGGCATGCAAAACTAATCCATGCGACCCACTGCTACGTTCAATGTCGGGAATTAAACGTGTTCTGAAATTTCTGTACCTATTTATTTATATGCATTTGAAAATGCAAATTTGTAAACAAAACAAATATACTTTTGAATCAGAAAATTGATTCATTACTGAATAGTTTTTTCAAAAAAGATCTGGTTTGGAAACATAAAGAACTAAACTATGTGGCTTTACTTCAAAGAACCAAAATACTGTCAAGTTATGTGGATGATTAAAGGCACTGTTGACACTAAAAGGTAACTTTTGAAGCAAATTTATTGAAACTTAATGATGACTCATTCAACCTTTGTCCCATTCAATATCATTTTGCCTGTTTTTTTTTTTTTAAATCATACATTTAAGCATCATCATATTTGCTTCATTGCATTTTTACTTTACTTAAATTTATATGATAAAGACAAAGAAGAATAGTTTAGTTTTTTAAGTGTGCACTTATATTTTTCCCACAACGAGTAAGTGCTTCAATGAGGCTGTGGGACGTTTTGCTAATGCTCATTTCCGAATATTACCAAGTTTGAGATTAAATAGTGCTATTCTCTTCATGTAACGAGGTCATGAAAATTTTCATTGAAGTCATGAAAAAGTTTTGGAAAAGTCATGGAATTTTTTCATCCAAATAGAGTATGAACCCTGGTACTTGAAGCTGTTGTCATATGTGAAAAGCCTTGAAGATGAATGTCATATGTGATAAATAACATACTCTGCATTTCAAGCTTGCTTTAAAGTCCGACCCTCTTCCCTAAAAAATATTTTATGCTATTTTTGGTCAGATGGGAGCAAAAAAGTCAGTTATGCGACTCTTTTTTTTTGTTGTTGTTGTTTTGAAATTTAAGTCCTTAAAATGTACTTTAAATGATTTTTGGAGCATTAAGAAGGAGTGGGAGGTCATTCTCACTCTTTTCACAATTTACAAAAAAAAAAAAATCATTTTACTAAGAGAAGGCAAAAAGAAACGAGCTGATGTGTGCATCACATGACTTCCTTTTACACCAATATAGTGTTATTCCCCTTTATCGGCAATTTTAATGTGATTCAATAGTTAACCCTAAAAATCACCAACAGTGGACAAATTGAAACCAGATTTAAAAAAAAAAAATTCACGAAATTTGTCGCCAGTTGGCAAGAAAACATGGCAACCAAAAGCTTTGCAATACATCGGCAGGTATTTGCCAAATTATAACACCACTTGAGTCAGCATTGAAATTAACAATGATCCCCCCCAAAAAAAAGGTGCAAATGACCCCTTTAGAAACACTCGAATGCAACCAAAAGGGGAGGTGCACAACTAGACCCCACTAGGAGTCTACGTATCAAATTTCAACTTTCTAGGACATATTGTTCTTGAGTTATACGACATACATACGCACATACATACAGACGTCACGAGAAAATTAGTTGTAATTAACTCGGAAATCATCAAAATGGGTATTTCGGGCGTCAATACGTTCTTAGGTATATATGCTTGTGTAGTTAGGTCAAAAAAAAACTCGACATTCATTCGGGGGGTGAGCAAAATGGAAATTATGGTCGATTTTTGAGTGAACATTTTTTCGCGAATACAATACTTCCTTTTCTGTAAAAATAAGTAAAAAGACTTCACTGATGCACTAAGTGTTTGTGGAAATGGTTAGTCACATACGTTTGATTCATCTAAGCTGCATGTTTAATTCAAATATGAGGCAGTTGTTTAAAGCTAGATTTTGTTCTGTTTTTGGGGATTTGATTCAATAAAGCGACTAATTAAATTCATCACCGATTTAATTACCGAGAACTCAATGTATAGTG
Organism: Uloborus diversus; assembly: GCF_026930045.1. Taxonomy (NCBI): domain Eukaryota; kingdom Metazoa; phylum Arthropoda; class Arachnida; order Araneae; family Uloboridae; genus Uloborus; species Uloborus diversus. The sequence goes on from NC_072738.1 coordinate 41,918,953, forward strand.
CTAATTTCTTTCTTTCTTTTTTTTTTGTGAATAAAGTTAATAGCAAAATACTATTGTTTTAAAGTTTTATTAACGTCCTCATGGCTAAAATAATCTAATAAAAAACATAACTGATTATTCTGATAATTCACTTTTTTTTAATAGGTGATAAATCAAAACTTCAGCATATGGTACAGATGGCATGGACTTTTATAAATGACAGGTATTTATTTTATGCTGTATACTTTTACTCTTTAAGTATTATGTTTTGTCTTGTAAATTCTTTTATAACTGTGTATCAAGGATTTTTTATAAACTTGTGGTACTTTAAACTTCTACTTTTGCTGTAATTTTTTCTGAGTTGTTAAATGTAATAAAAATCTGTCTTATTTACAGCATAATAATAATAAATATATTTTAGTACATGAATGTAATTTTATATAAGTTATAGTATTCTGCCATCGGAAGGTATAGCACAGTATCTGCAAAAATAAGTTTTTTGAGATATTTGAAGAAACACATTTTGGATTCCATAGGAAATGTTGAAATTAGATCTTTTTCCATTTTTATTCTCAGCAGAAATCAAATAAGCAAACTTGTACAATAAAGATAAAATACTATAGATGACAAAAACGTAAAAAGTAAATTAAAAAAAGAAAGAAAATGAAAAATTTGCAATTACTGTGCTTTACTTTCCCACGGCAGTAATGTTTTTCTAACTCATGAAATAAATTGTAACTTCAGAATAGCATTTGCGTAATTGGATTGCAGTGAAATCCTGTTGCAACAAATACCAATACAAGGAAGGTATCCATTTCAGAGCAAAAAGTTTTCAGTAACAATTTAATTTCCATTTGATTGTTTAATTTGATTACAATAAAATTCTCGTACCATTGAACAAGATTTGCCATCCTTTAAAGTTTGTTGTGATGAGATTGCACTGTTTTGCAAAAATTAAACAGGGAAGGAGCAAAACAATTTCTTAATGAAAAAAGACGGTCACAGGTATAAAAAGTTGAAAAACCACTTTAATAAGCTATTTTGTACATATTTTTGATTTTATATTGTCTTATCTATCAGCGTTTTACATTGCCCCCACCCCTTATAAGTGAATAAGTAATAGATCTTTTACTTAATTAATCATAAATGGAAACGGGACTACGTGAAAAATTTCTGGAACAGCTTTTGGCTACATATTCTTAGAAATTTCATTTGAATCAGGGTTGCTATTACGATTTTTTGAAAAACCCAAGATTAGGATCATAAAACTCCCTAGATCTGGGGGGGGGGGAACACGATCATGGCTCGAGAAGGATAGATGTTTTCCCTTAATGCATTTTTTTTGTGCAGTTGCAGCTTATGCATGTGAGGAACCTCCATTTTCGATTTATTAGTCAAAAAATTACATTTTAGTGAATATATTATGTCTTAATTGTTAAAAATTTAATAAATGTATCATTTTCATCAGTAAAGCCCAAATTAGAAGAATTTCAAACTAAATCCCAAGAACCCATCTCTGTTAAAAACCCAAACTCTGGCAGCCCTGGTAAAAATGTTCCCTTTATTTTCTAATATTCATGTTTTATTTCTTCCACAGTCTGTGTACCACATTATGCCTTCAGTGGGAGCCAGAAGTGATAGCCATAGCACTTATGTATTTAGCAGGGAAACTGAGCAAGTTTGAAGTAATAGATTGGAATGGAAGGACACCTGGGCAATCACAGTGGTGGGACGTGTTTGTTGAAAATATGTCCACTGAACTTTTGGAAGGTAAATAAAAATTTTCAGTCAACAGTTGTCTAACCGATATGTTGCTTAGGCAGTTTCCAAGGATCCACATAGGGAAACTTTTGTGCAGAATAATAGTCACATTCACACAGTACATGAATTGAGCTTTCTTCTGCCACTGACATCCTCTACATGATGGATCGTCGGTACACCCATCACATTAAGATGTCTATTAAGAGAGCAATGTCCAGTTAGTATCCCAACAGACTTTGTAATCTCTTTTCTACACAGACTATGCAGCGCCCTGGATCTAAACCAGGGAGGATGCTGGTTGAGAGCTCTGGCCTGTCTCTGAGAGTTAGACTGAAGCCACCTACCATATGGTTCATCCATTAAAAAAAAAAAAAAGACTTGTTGCACGACAGCGAATGAGGGCCAAGACCTACTGAGCCCAATTCAATTTTCCTGACCAGGGGCTCTGGGGTGTAAGGCAGATGTTCCGATTAAGTGGTCAGCCTAACGCGAACCCTCAGTGTTCGGTTTCCCAAGTACGCTTGGTACTCATTTTAGTAACCCACTGAAGGGATGAACGGCTGAGTCAACCATGCCCAACCTAGGAATAGAACCCCGGGCCTGTAGCGTGGGAGCGCAAAGCGCTATCATTGAGCCACTGGGCTTACCGATTCATCCATAAGTAGATTTTAAAAAAAAACTCATCCTTAGATCAGTAACAAATCTTGTCAAATGGAAACATTTTCCGCCAATAAACATGTATTTTATTATTTTGATTAAAGGCAAATTTCTAGCTTAAACTACTAACCTAAACAGCACTGTGTGCAGCTCGAGCAAGTCTATATGAGTTTGTAGGTTTGTCCCTGTTAATCGTTTTTTTCTTATCCCCCATCATAAAAAATAATATTCTATAAAAATCATTTGAATTTTGACGTCTTAAAGTCAAATTATGTTTTTCCCCATTATGAAATGCATTAGGACCCTACTTATTGTGTTTCTTGTTTCTACGAATGGAATGGAAATGGAGAAGAATTTCACGCCTGATATGTTATGACTGATGATTTTCTATGTTAGATGTTTCAAGGCACATTCAAGCTATGGTTATTATGGCCAATTTGCACCTGGACACTTATCATAAAAAATTTTACTTACAGCATACACTGTTGTGATATTTTTATTTCCCATCAATCTTAAATGATAGGAATTAGTAATCTGGGAACATTGTATTCAGATGAAATTTTGCCATTTAAGTTCATTTTATAATCGTTTTTCCTGAGAAACGTCAAGATATGACGGATGAAATTTGCTTCTACATTTCAACGATGCAATTTCCTGTTTGGTGATGTTTTGATAGTTGAAATTGTAACCCTTACTCCAGTTGATGAACCCTAAACTCCAGTAGATAGCAGTCATTGTTGACCACTTTTTTTGTTTCTTCATTACCCTGAAATGACATAGTCTTACCAGTAATACAGTTAAGTTACCGGATCCAGTTCAGCCCAAAGCCTTTCGCTGCATGTTAAACATTACCAAAACATATTACCGTGAAGCACTGTTTATATGTTTCTCTTTTATACGTTTTTATCCATTATACTTTTTTTAAATTGGTCCCTGCAGTGTTCAATACACATTAACATATATCTGTTATACATTTTTTCCTTTATACGCTTTTTTCATACAGTCCCTTATAAAATGTATAAACGGTGCTTCACTGTATCAAATTATCATGCCGTGGCACAAGTTTCATTGTTGATGACGTCAGGAGTGTTACTAGATCATTGGCTATTATATATATGAGGATGTAAAATCTGTTTGAGCTAAGCCTTGGAAAGGAAACTGAATGAACAAAAAAGACAACAATAAATAACCATAGCGCTGAAATTTAGTCCTTTTAATAAATATCAAAAACAATGAACATGACCTTTTCTCGTCATCAGGGTACTCTTTCAGATAGACTTATCTAAATTCGATGTTTTCCAATTCCATACCAACTGTGGGACAACAATATCTGTTTATTTTTTATCTAGTAGATAATATATGTATTATTTCATCATGATGTATAATGTTTGAATTATATGTTAATTTTATTTTCAGATATTTGCCACCAGGTTCTGGATTTATATTCTACCCCTATACCAAATACACCTCAGGATTCTCCTCCTGCAACACCTCCAACAAAATCAACTAGGAAAACATCTCAGCCAGTATGTTAATTTTTTTCTGAATAATGAAATGAAGAAAATTGCTTGATTTCTGTTTGTGCACTTTTAAAAACTTCACTTGTACTATATTTAATTATTTTTTTACATAATGAAGAAGAAATAAAATCCAACTGTGTTTAGCTAATTTTCAAATAGTTGCAATTAGTTTATTCCATTAAAGATAACAAAACTGCACCATAATTGTCTGAAATTCACAACAGGAGAGGGAATCATGTTTCTGAAATCATTTTTAAAATTTTCCTAAATTAATTTTATTATTCCTTCTTACCTTTTGTGTTGAGATGTTGCAAAACTGACAATCAAACATAAGTGTTTGGCCACCTATTGTTGGGTCATCTCATAAATAGCTGAAGTGTCTCAAAAATTCAAATGTTTAGTTTTATAAGCTATACATGTATATTTTGTTTCATATACATGCTTATGCCATATATATGTGCAAGTATTGTTTTTAAAATATTTGTTGCACATAACTTTAGTGTGGAAAGAGCTTTAAAGCTTATTATTTCAGCTCCAGTAAAAAATCATGAAATTTTTGCTCAACAGTTCTTGAGTGATTAACGGTATTAGTTGTTGCAATAGTCCTTAAAGAATTCTGATTCTCTACACAGTGTGACATTCTCTCATTTAGCAGGAGTGCAATCTATGCCTTAGTAGTTTGTTTTTGTTTAAATGTTACTTACAAAATATGTGGTTGTTATGAAATTCAGCACTTGGTAAAGAACTAAGCAGCTTCAACTACAAACCGTAAATTGAAATAATTCACAGAAATTATACTCATGCAGTAGGACAACAAAAGAATTAAAAGGATGTTTTTTTTAATTTATCTTTCTAGTGAAGGCATAGAATTAGATTTTTATCAGTATGCCTAGTAATAACTTAAGATATATGAAACATTTTAATTTTAAAAGTTATTTTACTTAACTCTTTCATGTATCATTAGACTGAAAATTTTGTACTTATGTCATATTTGTTCGCCAAAATCTCATCAGTACTTTAAGTAAGTTCAACAGCCACATCAAAGATAACTATTGCAAATAAATATCAAGCAACTTGTTACAGCATCCAAAGATTGCAGTTTCACCCTTTTTTTTTCAGATCATGACGTTTTCTGAAGTACTGAAATCAAACATCATTCAACATCAAACATCATGAAATGTAACATCAACATAATCCCCCATAATATCAATATAGTCCAATGATTTTTTTAAATTGTAATTGATGTTGATTCAAGCTATTTTACAAAAAAGTTCCCACTTGGATGACAAGGTTTGGTGTCATGGGTTTAGAGCATGAGACTATCTTATGAAATTCAGGATTTGTGTTCGTTGGACACCTTGCTTATAAATGTGTCAAAAGATATGAAGTATAGCTTTGAAATCATATTTATCTTATGCTATCATCAATGGCTGGGATACGGATTCCTTCCATTATTTATCTGAGTTCAAACATCTCACAGTTGAGCACAGTAACAATCACAGAAGGGAAAATGACCTTATTTGCTTTGAAAAAGCTTTAAATATACATTTGAATCATAGTCATACATTGCATAAGATAACAGGAATAAGAGATCGGTAGTTATTTTTTTTTTGCAAAATATTTAATATCATTAACTACAAACAAAAAATGGTTGCCTTAAGTGACTAACACAAATTACCATTGTTTTGACATACCTTTGTTTTTTTGCCTATTATGTACAAAAAAGCTGATAAATCTTTCTGGAACCATATATTTAATGTAAAAAGGGTTTAGAAATATTTCTCTCAAAAAATGTTAACTAAAATAATTGCTTTTACACTATATTTACTGCAATTTAGTAAATATAGTGTAAAAGCAATTTGCTTGCATAGCAAAATAACATTTAATCCATAATGGAGAAACTAAATAAACTGCCTCAGATACAACTGTTTTTTTTTATTCCAAAACATTATGATGAAATAAAGTGGACAAAGCTTATGTACAGTAGACGATTTCACTTAAGAACGGAAGTCAAAAAACAAGATAGTAAAAAACATAAAGTGCATTTTAGTTATAAAATAAAAAGTTAACTTGAAAAAAAAATAAATACTTTACTAGTAGTATCACAATTTCTTCATAATTAAAAACATAATAATAAATAGATTCCATAATATGTTGAAGAACAGATAAACTAGAATTCACAGCTCAGTCACAGAGATGACCATTAAGACTGCTCCCAGTGATGAAGCTAACTGTGTTTTAAACATCCTTGATTTATTGAAAGAAATTCCCATTAAGGATGTTTCCGCAGACTTATATTTAAGCGATTTCCAGCAGTTTAAGAGACAGCTTCTGTTCTAACATTATTTATTTCTGCTTCTAACATTATGTCATTATTCATGTACCTCAGTGAAGTTGTTGATGTTAAAGACGTTGAGCAATGATTGGCTGCTGGTAGGAATCCTCATCAAGCAACTTTATCAGATGACAAGGACAATATCATCAGAGAAGTCATTGACATGTTTGATGATGACAATGACTCCAACATCAATGACAATGTGACACCCATCATATCACATACAGAAGAAAAAAATATGTTGTAGATGGCATTATGCCACTTGGAGAACATGCATCGACTTCTTCTATTGATATAAGGCTACTTAAAAAATGGCGAAATTATGCAGCAAGTTCTGAAAGTTCTAACCCACAAAAAAAAAAGACTGTGATTTTTGAACATTCTTGTTAAAGTCTAACCACAAAAAGTTGGCCCTTGGCTCGCCTTGTTTCAGAAGTGTCCATTTTCATGAAGGCGCAATATGGAGAGTAAAGTTGAAATGGAACTTACAAGTTCGTCATTGGTTCTAGAGATTGAATACGTCATCTTGAAATTTAAGAAAATAGACAAAGAGGTTAAACATTTTAATTTTGTGTGGTCAAGGCAGATGTCTCATTGGACAGGTCACATCCTAAATAAGTCCTGGGTAGGTCTTGGCTAATTCTTTCAGCAATTATTGGTCAGAGATAACAACGCCTCCTATAATTAATTCAATGGAAAATTTGCGAGAGTAAGATTGCAATAAAGAATGCAAAGCTTGTCATTTTTACTTTCTCACCAACTCAATGCTTTTATTGCTGCAACTTAAACCTTTCAGGTCTAAATAATCACATATCAAAAATATTCTAGAAGTACGTTTTTTTTTTCATATTGTAAAAATGTTGCTAAACTCTAAAATATGGCACGCATCCTTTCCTTTTTATCTACCTATTTTAAGGAATGGACTAAAGGGTAAGACAACGGAACTCGAATAGTTCACAGTTCCGTTGTCTTACCCTTTTTTCCTAAAATCAGTCTACAAATTGCCAGAATCTTAAAAAAGTTTCATTTTTCCGTCACTTTTTCTCCTGTTAATAAATTAAAATTTTCACAGCTTAAACACCCTGTTCACAACCTTGACAAATGGGGCATTTACAGTGTTTCCTGCCAGTGCAAATTGGCCTACATTGGGCAGACTCGACAATCCCTCAAATTCCGGATAAAAGAACACGAGAATTACGTCAAGAAACAGGATCTCAAACGCTCCTCTATTGCTCAACATTGTTGGTCCTGCGGTCATAATTTTATTTTTTCTTCCGCCAAAGTTATTCACGAGTGTTCGTCCATTCATGATTTAGATTTTTGGGAGTCATATTACATATGGAAAAATGCTAATTTAATCGTCAATGATTTGTCTAGCACTCCCCCTTTTCCTAATGTTTGGAAGTCTGTTATTTGATTTATTTTTTGTCCGTGACATTTTTCTCCTGAGTGCAACTGTCCTCTTGAGTTCTGACGTAACCTTGACGTCATCATTTCCGGTACTGCTCTCATATCTTTTACAACTCGTCTCTCATTCCATTGTTCGCCTCGACTGTGTTTTAATCGGGTGAACCTGTCTTCGTTTTTAATGCACTGATGATGGCACTTGTATTTTAGAGTGCCGAAACAGCTGTTTGCTGGTTTTTTAACCTTTTTCCATTCTCAATTTGTACTTTACATACGTTGTCATATTTTATTCACTATGCAGTACAAAGTTTTTGACTACTTTTTATGTATTAATTCACTTTTCTGCACTCATGTGAGAGGAACAAAAAATAAATGAATGCTTGAATAAAATATATTTTACGTTATTACAAAAGCTTTGAATGTAACAGTTAACATTACTTTTGCAGAGATGGGTTCTACTGCATGAGTTAGTGATCTATATTAGCTATTTTCCTTGTAAAAAAGCTTAATATTTAATTTTCGTTCAGACGTGGAGTTATTTTCTCAAGTTTGTTTTATTTATTTATTTATTTAAATCATCAAAATTAGTCAACACTAAAGTACTTTCCAACCCAAAGGTACAATGAGAAAATAACATATAAATGTACCTTTTGCTGTTATATGATAGATTTTTCTTTTTTTAAATAGTTCAAGAAAAACACATTCAATCACTTATAAAAATTCATAATTCACTAATATAGGTGTGAATTTTTCATTAAACTGATTTTTTTTTCAAAGTTATATGAATTGACAAAAGATATTTTTGTTATTAGTTATTGTAAGAAGGAAAAGAAATACCTGCATACATTTAATAATTTGTAGATTTTAGTATAAACACAAGTTCACGGATGCTAGAAAAAAGCTTTTGTTCTTTTTTTTTCAACAAGCATATATCTTTTTCCAGTGTTATTGAGGGACTTTTTATCATGTCTTACAGCCATCACCTATTGAAGTTGCAACTTCACCAGCTCAAATAAAACCGAAGGAAGATCCAGTTGGTCAGCCTATTCCTCGGTTAGAGCCTGGAGAACTGAAACGAAAGGTAGCTGTATCTGCCAAAAAGGATGTTAAGGAAAGTAAGAATCCAAAAATCACGGAGGGCAAAGCTATTCCTATCATAACCAGCAGTTCTTCGCCTAAAGCCTCCACAAGCAGTCAGGGATCAAACACTCAGCCATCATCCCCTACAATTCCTGCTGCTGTGGAAACTATTACCAAAAAAGTGATAAAGGAAGACAATGTTAATCCACATGCCTCTTTTGCTGATCCTGTATATAGAACAAATGCTACTGCAGTTGCTCAGCCTTATTCTCATACTGCTTCATATTTGTCAGCTGAAGTTGCCCCTTCTACAGTGGCTATTCCTGTTACTAGTTTTCCTCCTACTATTCCTCCCCCTACTTCAACGTTCACTCAAGCCGCACCTGCTTATTACCCACCTGTTACTCCTGAGAGGCAGCCGTTCCCAAACATGCAACAACCTCCTCCTCAGATTTATCCTCAGCGACCAATGCAATTTCAACGTCCACCACCCCCTATTCCATCTGGTCCTCCTCCTAACATGCACCCTCCCCCTCCACCACAGTATGTGCACCCAACTGGCCCACCACCTCCATTCAGAGCACAATATCCTCCGCCTCGACCTCCTCCAAGCATTATCACTAATCCTCCACCAATGCCTGCACCAGGAATTACATCACATCCACCTCCATCTCATCCACCAAATATGCGTCCTAACATGATTCGATCTGTTCCACCTCCACCTCCTGGTGTTCCTCCAAACAGACCAATGGGCCCTCGCATGAGAGGGGACAATTCATTTCCTCCACCACCTGGACTGGGCCCTCCAAACCAAGGGCCACGAGGTCTTTTTGAAAAAGATTTTAGAAGTAGAAGAGAACATGAGTATGAGGGACCTTTTCATCAAGACTCTTTTCCCGAGTATGACCCTGGATATCCTTCAGGAACTAATGAATTTGACAGACGGCCTCCTCCTCCTCCTCGACCTTTTAATATGAATCGTCCACCAAACCGAATGCAGGAAAGAGGACCTCGTCCTACTGGGCCAAACAACATGCCTCCCCAGCAAGGAGCTCCAACTGGGATTCCTCCTGTTCGAATTACAGGAAGGTACTAAGTAGTATTTTAAATATTTCTTTCATTTTTCAAATATTATTAAATTGATCAAACTCATTTTTCTCAAAAGTTTCTATTTTAAGCTATTTGTGTTAAATGCTTTGTATAGTTTGCAATTCATTATGTAACAATGTAAGAGGGTTTTAACTTTCATGATTGCATACGATAAAACTTTTTGTAAATAATGTGTTGAAGAGTTGGTAAGTTGCAAGTGATCTAAAGCTGAGCTATCTGTGGTAATATTCAATGCATACTCATCTTTAACTTCTACAGAGCAGAGAATCTCTGCTTTACTTAATGTCTAAAATTATATTTCATGCTTTGCATATTGCTGTGTTGTAATAAGATTTAAGAATATATTTTGTTATTCATGTGGTAATATTTCATTACCTTAATTTGAAAACATTTTGTATAATTGTTATTTGTTTTACGTCTGCTATATTTTTGTGTTAAAAAAATCATTTGAAATCTAGCCGATTAACCAAAAACTCCTTTCAAATAACATTTTAATTGTTTTCACATGTTTTTTTTTTTTTTTTTAAACATTCTGATGTAAAATGACAACCTTCAAAATGAAGGTGTCTGAGATTTCATAATTTTGTAGAATTACGTTTCTTCTTTGGCTTTTTCCATTTCAGTCTTGTTTAATTTGTTCTGAGACAATGTTATGTGCATATTTGCAGTTTGTAAATAATTCTCATTTTTAGTTAGCATTTTTATCTCTTTTCCTCTTTGAAATCAGAACATTTTAAGTTGAGTCACTTCTTTCTAATTCAAAATACGTTTGCTCTACAAAATGTTTAGAAAATTTCATTTTATTTCAACATGAAGTTATAAAAAGTATAACTTTAAAACAACAATATTAATAAGTTTCACCCATATTTCAATATTACCAGAAAAATGCATCCATGAAATGTGTTATGTAATACAAAACCAAAATGTAAATCATCAATATAATATAGAGACTGTCAAGTGTAATACTTTGAGACATTTTTCTTATCAGAGAAGATTTAAAAAAAATAGGCTTGTTTTTCTTGTTCTCCATTCCTTGCCATTTTTTTAATGAATGAAAGAGACATTAAGCAAAAACGTTAATGAAGATGCCTACAAACATTAATGCATAATGTGTATGCAAAAACCTATAACTACAACATTTCAAATCCTAGAAAATCAGAACAGAAAGTGTTGAAAAGTACATATGAAAAGAAAAGTTTTCATTTAGTGCAGTTTAATTGTTGAAGATCATTTATTTTTTTATTGAGTTGGTCTATAATATTTTTTATTGTCTGATTTATAATTTCAATGTCAAGTCAGTTAAGTTTTTGAGATTGCTACATGATATCTTATAAATCATTGAACCTGGGTTTATACTGACTTACTTTTAAGATAACAATTTCTAAGCAAGATTTTTTTTTCCTTGTTTTCTTCAATGTATAATTTTTTTATTCCAATATTTTCTTTATTGAAACAGTTAGATAGCTCTATGCATTCTTTTACTTCAGTTTCTGAGTAATGTTTTAGATGATGCAAGTTAATATTTAATCCTAAATATGTGTTCATGTCACTTCTTAAATTAAAAAATACTGAATGGCAATACTTAAAAATTCAAAACCCTTTTCTGATTAAGAACAGCTCTACTTAAAGTCATTAAAGTAGATAACTATCGAAGTTAAAACTCTTTTCTTTATAAAATTAAAGTTATCTATTCAAGAAATGCTTTTGTGCGTAAGAAAGTGTTGAATAAATAGTTAGTAACGTACACTGCAATTTGAATTCTGTTGTAATATTTTAGTGTGAAATTCCATTGAATTCATTTAGTAGGATATTTATTTTTCTCTGCAACATATTACTAATGCCAAATATTTGACATTCAAAGTAGCAATAATGTTTTTAGTTAATGCTAGCAGGTACCCGCACGATCATGCCAGTGTCCTCCTTTTTTTATGCCAAGTTCGTCGCCTGTGGCGGCTGTTTAAAAAAAATTTGGCAATGGTATTAATTTGTCTATATATATCTTTTTTGTATTTTCTATACCTATTTCCAGTTGAGTTTTGTGTCATTCACCTTTTTACGCCAAAACTGCAAACAAAGATCATTCAAAAAAACTGCGCTTTATTCATTTAATTAAATAGCGCAAAAAAAAAAGGTATGTTTGATAAAAGGAAAAAAAACCTCCAGAATCCCCCCCCCCCCCCTCCCCACCTGATGTCAGATAACCAGTAATCATACTTTTTAACTAAAATGCCTGAACCGTCTTTGAAGACCTAAATGCAATTCTTTGCAATCTAAAATATTGTGCGAAAAACAAATAATCTTCAACTCCATTGTTAATCGCCAAATAAGTCGATGCAAAAAAAAGCGACACAGCGAAACGAAACGTTCAATCCAGGCATGATGTCACGGAATAAAGAAACATTTTCCCCCCTACTCGGAACGGAAGTAGAAGATAAAATGTGTCATTTTGAATTTTAAAAAATTGTAAATTGTAAATTGAATTTTAAAAAATGTAAAAAAAAAAGCTATTACATATTTTTAAAAAATTGTTTTTTCTGAAGAAGGTGAAATGTCTTGTCTAACTGCATACTAAGGTTTTTTTTCAAAATTTCATTTTTTTTTAAACAGCTATTGCGTATTTTTCAAAACTTTTTTTTTCTGAAGAGGGAGACATGTTTTGACTACTACATACTAAATTTTCAGAGAGAAATATGTAATACTTTTTGGGAGATGGGTTTAGAAAAAAGTTGAACCTGGAAAAAAACTCAAAATAAAGGTTTTTTCAAAAATTCATAAAAAATTTAAAAATTGTTCAATCTTTAAAATTTTTCAGTTGTCATATTTTAAATTCCCTACACTATGGTACAAAACATATTTTCTTGGCTTGATTGGTTAAGGCTCTGTGAGGAATTGAACACAAAAAAGGGCTAAAAATCACATAAAACATTTAATTAAGAAAAAACTAATTAGAAATTAAGAATTTGGGCTTAGGCCGCAGACCCCCGAGGTACATTCGATTTTTGTGCCAAGTTTCAGAGCTGTCGGTGCTATGGGGACTTCTGGCCATCGGGTACAAATAAAGAAGCACCGTCACCTTTATATATACAGTGACTCCCAAAAGTCTTCGTACACCTATGACTTTCAACGAAATAGGCCCCAATCCATTGGTTAGAATTAATATTTCGGAATGGGTATTTAATTATAAGATCTATGATCAATTTTTAACAAAACTAAATGAAAATTTTTTTAAAAACATTAAAACTTAATTTTTTAAAAATCAAAAACAAAAAAGTGCCGGAAATTTCATCTCACAAAAGTCTTCGTACACTTTATAAAATGTCTATATCTTATTGAATTATCTAACTTTTTATTAAGTTATTAATTAGTAGAATATCATACAGTATTCATAACACCTTTTAAATGTCTGGGAATAGATTTCATTCTTTTTCTTTCTTTTTTTTGCGTAATTTCTGAGTAAGTGTTCAATCACACTTCGAGTCTTACTGTTTCTAGCTCTATTTTCGTTTTAAAGCCCTATTTTCGAAATCTAGCCTCCAGATACCTCTAAATACGTTACATTAAGTTAAAATCTGGAGATTGAGGGGCTATTTTCTAAACTTTAGGACAATTTTCGAGGCACTAGACGCAAACGTTGAAAACCGTGTGCTTCTTATCGTTATCTTGATAAAAAACAAAGTTTTTTCCAATAACCAAATTTTTGGCTAAGAGTTCAAAATTGGTTTTTAAAATATTTAAAGGAACAGCATGATTCATTATTTCATCAAAAAATTACAAACTACCAAGTCCTGATGCTGATATGCACCCTCACACAAGAAAATCTCCACTGTCCTGATGAACTGATCCAAATAAGTTCTTAAGATTAAGTTCCTAATTTTTTCTTCTACATACGGTTATACAACAATTTAACCAAAAATGTTGAATTTATTTTTATCTGTAAGTAAGACGTGATTCTAAAACGTTTTTAGCTTATTTATCATTGATTTTGCGGCGAAAAGCGTAAGCTTTCTGTTTTTCGCACGACCAAGAAAATTTCTGCGGGAAGAGGTCCTATTTAATCCAGCTTGGCGAACAATTTTAGGTGAAAATTAAATGTAAAATGTTTCATTTAAATCTGCAGAAACTTTTACAGCACTCAAATGTGTATTTTTCATACATTTTTTAACTTAAAATCTCCGATCACGTTCTGTCAACTTTGCCGGTTGACCTTTTCTTACCTTGTTTTCGGTCCGATTCCTTTCTTTAAAGCATTTTATCAAGCATTTTACTATACAAACAAATAAATTAACTAATTTAGAGACCTTTCAAACCAATTTACCACTACTGTGGGGAAAAAAATTCAAATTTTGAATGGTGTTTGTGGGTTTTTACGAACACCAGCCATTTTACAGTAATAAGCACAATATTAAGGAATAAATAAACAAAAAAATAAAGCCAAATGACTCTTAAGGGTCAACACAATGCAAAAATATTAATAAAATGCCATGTGATAATTTAAATCATGAATACATTAAAAAATATTTGAGTGTACGATGACTTTTGTGGCGGGTTATTTCTTTGTCTCTTCGTGTTCTGACCCATTTCAAAAAGAAGATTCGTCAATATTTTGAAAAAACCAATGGGTTGTATTTAGAATGACATAGGAATGATGTGAAAAAATATTGAAGTTCATATTCGAATTTAGTTTCGAGTTATATTGATCTTTCTAAAAAATTTCAAAGTGTACGAACACTTTTGGGAGCCACTGTATATAGATACATGGCTCTTGATAATATTTACGTTAAATTAAGATTTTTTCGAACTAATTGTTTCATACATTTTTTCAAAAAATATATCACACACCTAGTACAACACTCACATCTGTGAAAAATACTTTTTGAGAAAAATCAATTAAAATGTAATGCATCTTAGCTTAAATTTTTATAGTAGCACACTGACACATCTCAAAAATAAGTTTTTTTTTTTTTTTTTTTTTTGTGACTGTCTTGCATTTTAATAGATCTGATAAAAATGTGTCAGGACATGTAGAAACTCAAAATTGACAATTTTTGACTTGTAGCGGCATTGTTTTAGGTGTGCAATAATAGAAATGTTTTTAAAACTTATTTTAGATATTTTCTTTAACATTTTACATGTTTAAAAGGCAAATAGTGGCTACAAATGTAAACGTTTAATTTTCTGACAAAAATTTTCCTTCAAGTAACAATTTGATCTTTTAAATTTTTTCTGAGTAGCTATAAAATACTAAAAGTAACAAATGAGTTTTCAAAACTCTTTCTTTATCTTTGATTTGTTTTACAGTATTAGTTCATGTAGCAGATGTAATGTAACAACTAATGTAATTCAGTATAAAATCTGTCCTAATGATAGAAATTTAAATAATATATTTCTCCCATGTAATAAAGACATCTAAATTAAATGACAAGACATTTTGGTAGTGGTTATCCATGAATGATGTCACACTTATTTTCATCACCCTTTGTCACAAAGTGTCACCCTTTAGACCCTCCCCTTGCCACATGTCAGTCAAAATTACGTAAGCTTATTGTTACAAAAATGCATGATGTCACGCTTCTGGTTACCCCCACCCTCTCCCTAGCCACAAGCTCACAGAGTTACTAACCCTCTCCTCCTTCACAGTGTGACATCATTTGTGGTTGATCCCTTAGCACTTGTGCAAAGATATGATAAGCAATATGGTTTTAATCATCAGATGTGCTACAACTTACCTGAGAAAATAAGCTGAGATTAAAATGCAAAAAACTGGAAGGAAACACAAAACAAAGATTTGTTCGAGAACTACTAGCGCAGCTAAAAAATACCTTCTGGAGGGTTTTTTTTTTTTTGATGAAAAATACCTCCTAAAAAGGATTTTTGGATCAAAAATAACTTCTGAAGGGTTTTTTTTTTTGACCAAAACAGCCCTTTCATATGCATAAACTACTGTATTCGAATTTGCATTTGTTAAAACCAATGGCTCTGGGGAGTGTTTTCACCCCCAAAACCCGCCTTTGCTGCGCCACTGTTTAAAACTCGGCAGGAAACACTTGCAGTGGTGGATTTACCATGTCAATTTTGCAAGGGGGCCCCCAAGGGGGATCCATTTAGAGGTAAAGGTGAGGTAAAAATTATCAATAAAGTGGCTCCGAAAAAACGTTACGGCATGCCCCCAAAGAGTCCACCTCTGAGTACTTCACTTTCAGAAAAGAAGAGATGTTGGCTAAAACAGCATAACTCAAGGTGTCAGCAAAAGTGCAGCATATTTGCGTAGTTCAAATTTAAATTTTTGGAATATTTCCTAATATTAAAATATTACTTTAGACAAATTCAATGGAAAATTTATTAAAAGTTCTGAATACAAGAAATCAATTTTTGTGTTGTGACTACAATTAAATCTCATTTTTAACTTCCAAGTTTGTAATTGGTCTGTTATGCATAATTTGAGGAGTGTTTGTTTCTTTCAAATGCAAAGGATGCATACATTTTACATATATATGTATGGCAACTTAACTTCAACTTTTGATACCATTCTATTTGAAATGTTGGGCCAGTGGGATATTAGATACTTATGATTTTACTTTTATTGACTGAAAAAATAACTTCATGTGTAAATAAAATCATAACAGCCTTAGTTATGCAAAGGTGTTGTGGAATGCCACCAAACTGCTTTATTGTGATAATGTCAACTGCTACTTGTATATGTTTGTTTTCATTTATTATTTTTTATTTCATAATATCGGTGAAATGTCTGTTTTAGATGTAATTGCACATTTTGGGTTTGTTTGTTAAGGCTTTACTTGTTACCTAGTTTATCATTATATTACAGAAAAATTGAGTTTTTACTTTTTCGTAGTGTCTTGCAAAGTAAACTCATATTTGATTATCCATCACAAACATATGTTTTTCATTTTAATTTAATCTTTCCATTAATTTTAAAAAAATGTGAGGGGGATCTCTGATGTTTGATACATTTTTAAGCATTTAGTTTTCTTCCAATAATATTAAAAATAAGAAGTGTTTTTATTCCACTGAACTCAGTTTTGAATGTTTCTTAAACTTTTAGTTTCCGCATTGTCTCTTATGTGCGCTCATTATTTGCTTGATAATCAAGATAATTTTTGCAAAGTTTCGCTATTTATGCTATTGTAATATTTCCTAAAATAATTAACAATCACCTCATGCTTTTTTTATTCATTTTTAGTGAACTGTTTTATTTTATTTTTTAATTATTTAGTTTTGTTTGCATTTTGGTTGTTTTAAATCCTAAAACCAGTTATCAAAAACTAATTAACATTTTAAAAGTTTGAACTGGATTTCATTTTCAACTTTAAAACTATTCCTAAAGCAACATATTTATGTATTTGATCATTGAATACAATTTCATTAGTTTTATATGCTTAATTTGTTTTAGTAATGATGTTAGCTTTAGTTCTAATTGTTATAAATTTGTAACTTAATTGCAATTAAATTTCCGTATGTGTGTTCTCCCCATGTAATTTTACACTTAGTAGATATGTTTTTCTCCCTATTCTGATTAGTATCTGTTGATTGTCATCTGTGCATTAATTAAATTAGCTTGATTTACTTATATCTGGAGGCTCCTTATTCAAGATGTAAAAATTAAATGCACTGTCATTACAACAATGTGTAGCATTAGGACATAAATCATGTATATGTTGGAATATTAAAATTTGAAAATTTCTCGACCAGTTGTTTCTGGGGCATCTTTTTAAAAGTGTTATCCGACACTGAAATAGTAAAAAATGCTAGTGGAAACTGATTTTAATGATTCCTTTGTAAGCTCTTATCTTCAGCAAATTTTATGTAGAGGTTTCACTAGATTTTGTGTTTTATTGCATCTATATAAACCTACACTGCTTAGCACTTTAAAAACTTCAAATATGTGTTGGTTCAAAATAATCCAGCAATTTTGATGCATGTTTGCGAGGAGCTAAAAATATAAAATTTTAGAAATGTGTGTGAAGAAATCCTTTTGGAAAATTTCAATATACTTGCCACTTCTGCCCCCCCCCCCTCCACCAATCATCCAAAAGAAAAAAATTCTAGTTTCATATTTCTCTCCTGTGCTTTTTATTCCTTCTGTCAAGAAATTTGCCCATTTTTGCAATAATGCTAACTGTTGCAATTAATTACAGCAGGCGTAGAGTGCTGCTTGAAAATTTCAGAAATTGGCATTTTTTCTTCTGTTTTCTATGTAGTTAACAGCAGTTATTTATCAAAAAAACTAAAACAGCCAATCAAAAAAGTGGTTGACATTTCAAAACGGACTCTCCCCCCTTAAAAATTAATACTGAATTTTTACTAATCAGTCTGGAATAGAACTTTTAAATCTTGTGACTTGGATACTGCACATTCAGAAACTGTATGGATCACAAAGGAATACTACTTTTTTTTTTTTTTTTTTTTTTTTTTTTTTTTTTTTTTTAAACAAGAATTATTACAAGAATTTTTACCTGATAAAAAATGAGAACTTATTATTACATTCAAAAACTTTTACAATGAATATTGTATCTACTGATCTGACTACTTTCAGTGCAAAACAATGCTGTCATCACCTCCCCCCCCCCTCTCCCATAATCTTCAATTCTTGCTTTTGAAAGTTAGTAGTCATTGTGCATTATTGTTTTCTTGGAAAATTAAGTGTATCATTTATTTTCCAGAGCAGTATTTAGAAGGAGCAAGCCAGGGCCTTTGCCCCAAGTGACTGCAAATTGAATTCCTCCTACTGCCATGTTTTTTTCATTGAAACTCCACACAAAAACTTGTAGGAAGATCTTATACATATAAAATCTGAGTATCTATCTATCTATGTCCAAGCTTCTTCTCCCGAATGACAGTGAACTGACCATCGAACCAGGTATCGATGGATTCGTCATCTTCCCGTCTTCATGTTTGGCTATTTAACATAATCCTCCGATAATAATTAGCGGAGATATCAATTAAAAATTATTAATTATGACTCTTAGATTTCAAAATAAAATCCATATTTTTCGAAGGCTTTCCTCCATTCAAATTATTATTCAGTGCTTCAACTCAACTTTCCGGATGAACGCTTTTATTAAAATTTACAGCATGAAGAAAATCATTGAAAAGAAACATCTGTTGCAATTTTTTTTCTCGAATATAAAAAAATAAAATTAGGCTTTTGTTTTAAGGCTTTTCCTGTAATCAGGGTGTTTAAGTTGTTTACTTTTCGATTATTTTGCCGTAATCTGCAGCAAAATTTTGCTGTTTTTTTTTTTTTTTTTTGTTCAAGCCTGATTGTTAAATACGCGTCACATGACATAACTTTCATTTTCGAGGAGGACCGTGCACGTCGTAAAGTAAATGAGTGATTTACATGCAGTTTATTTTTAGTTACCTAACCTTAGTTAAACCTTGCTTTACGCGCATTTATTTATTCCTTAACGCGTTAGAAACTAGTGTCAGTGTACTACAAAAGCATCAACTGGACTGCTCTTACATTTTTAGGTAGCCCGTGCAACGCCGGGCACGCAGCTAGTAGTTATATAATAGGCAGCGAATTTCAATCTGTTGCCCTGGATCAGAAAAATCAAAGGTCCGGCGTTACTCCTCGTTCAACCTATATGGTGGCTCAAAGTATTCATTGAACAAGAGGGAACCTTTTTAACTGAAGCTTTTATTTTTTTCAAACATGTATGTTCTCTTAACACTGAATCTTCAATAGGCATATACTAAGTTCAACTAGTAATTCTTGATTTAATATGTTTTCTTTTCACATTTTCCATATTTTTTTTTCTTTCTTACCTTCCTCTCTATATGGCATATATTTTCAATTTTGACATCATTTATAAATCCGAACCCAAGAGGTAAGGTTTTGCAACTGTCAAACTCTGAATTTTAATGACATGACTTTAAATTACTAATGATATACATGAGCAATTTGTGCATTATACTGTACTGTCTGCCTTATTTAAAATACTGCAGTAAAAACAACAGAAAAAACTGTTTAATCGAGGTTCTGAAAAAGTTCAGTGTTTTTTACTTACACGTTTTACCACTCTGGGCTACAGAAATCTTGTTTCATGATTACAACATGGTTATTTCAAAGTTTGAAAGCCTTTTCCTTTGGTCCACTGCAAACTTAAAACAATTTGTATAACTTTATAATAATCTTTATCATTGTTTAAATTAGATTTTTTGAAATTTAAATTTTCGACTTTATTCTATCATTTCTCAAATATTTTCTTGAACTTTTAAAAAATTTTGTACTCAAAGGATCTACGCAGCCTAGAGTCATTATCATCAGTTTCCATTGTAACTAAAAAAAATTTATCTCAAAAAGTTCAATTTTACGTGAATAAAAACAATCACAGAATTTTTTTATTAATGTTTTTCATACTGGTACATTGAAGTATTTGTTTCATATTTTGAACATGGTAATTTGCATCATATAACACTAACTGAACTTATTATTTTTTAGTTTAGGATGTTTAATTTTTGTTTGCTTTTTCTTGTGTTCTCAGTAGTAATTTCAACCTAATTCTAATAACAGTTCAATTTTTTTTTTTTTTCAAATGTTTTATCATGTATGTGCTCAAGTATAAAAATATATTAAAAACTGAGATTTTTAGCATTTAATTCTTGTAAAGATACTTTTCAAAAATGTAGTCTTTTTGTTGAGGAACCTGCTTAAAATTTTATATTGTGTTATGATCTTAAAAAAACGGATCATAACTTTGTACAATTCTATTTTGTAAAGTCAAAAGTTTTTTAAATGTCCTTTTGTCTCCATATTTAAAATTTCCAAAATTAACTTCTTCAGCTGAAGTTTGAATGCATGCTTCAGGAATTTAAAATGTGAATAACTTGATTTGTTGTGATTGTTTTGTTTCCAATTTTCACATCTTTGGTATCTCTGAATCAAGAAAGTAATTTTTTTTTAAATTTTTTATTTTATGAATGAATATTTCCATGCAGTCTTCTTTAATTCCTTTTAATGTAGATTCTTTGAAAATGGAGACAATATTCAAATTTGCAAACCACAATTGGATAAGTATATAATATTTGAATAAGCAGCGATTTCTTTTATTACTGTGTATTATTAAAACATTTTTGTCCGAATGAAAGTTAAAAGTGGTATCTGAAAATGTAACGCGATAAAAGCTACTGTACGCTCCACAATGCAAGTACCCGAAATGGTGCAGTGTTAAACTTGGCCAACCATGTTATTTTGAAAATTATTAGTGAGTAGGAACAACGGAACAAGTGAAAGCTAAGTTAAAATTTGCAATATCCCCATGCATTCACGAAAAAAGTAGCAATTAAGATGGAAATTCTCTCAATGTGTAAGTATGAATAAATCAAAAGAAAGTGTTAAGGACAAACTTTGACACGAATCTTGGCGGATCCCACAGAAATTTTGTGGGGATGGAAGCAATGGCTCCTGGACATTTAAAAATATATCTATTTTAAGGTCAGTATAAAACACAAGAAAAGAGAAGTTTAGAGATTTCAGAAAAAGTTTTCGGACACCAGTATTGGGGTGAGGTTAGGAGTGTACCTATAAGCTCTTCCGCGTCTACGCCCCCCCTCCCCCCCACTGAGAATTTTTTCACCCAGGCGGGGGGGGTTTAATTTTATTCATACAAATGTGGGCAATTCTCTAGAAAGGTGAAATTTCTTTTCCCTCTTTAGCAACTTTAGAGAAAAGTTTTCCATTTCTTTTTAATTATTCTTTATTTGTTACCTTCTAAAGAACACAATAACAGGCATTTAACAGTGCTAAACAATGCTTATTTATGTGGAGGCTTAATATAAGTACTAAAATGTCATTACGGTCCTCTGTCCCTAATCAAGCTTTCTGTCTTTAATGATCTCCCTAGGCAGTAAAAAAAAAAGAAAAAACTACAGTGTATCTCTAAAATAGATTTTTAAAAAGCTTCAAGTATCCAAATTTGAATTCAAGTTGCTTTTTTGCTTAATTGCATTTCTGTACATTAAGGTGTTTCTTGCATGACTGAAACTTAGAGACTACAGGGCCCGATACAGGCTGATTTTGCTACCGTTTTTTTGGTACCTTTACAAAAATCTTGTTTTGAAATCGGTACTTTCACAAAAATCAAGTTATGAAATCAGTGGCTTCACAAAAACATCGAAAATTTCACAAAAATTTGCATTTTTTAAAATATAAAATTTGTTTCTCTGTTTTTAAAACAAAATTTACTCATAAAATAAAATTCTAAGCAGGTTTATATGAACAATCGCTTAAATAGAAAACTTTTTGTAGTATTTTAACTAATTTTTAGCTGTTTCTCGCCAAAGTGTATTTATGCAATATTATCGCAGTCTTTAAAAATCTGTTGTGGGGAAACCGTTTTTCTCATAATTTCCTGTATTGTACACAGTACATAGCCCATTAAGCTGAAATTACGATAATATTTTTCGTACTTCTTAGATTTTTAGGTCCCCCTCCCCAAAAAACGAAACCTGTTAAAAATAATACTAGATGACATTTACACTTTTCGAACTAAAATTTTACTTGTTCTACTTCTCCTTTATAAAAATTAAAATGCCTCTAAAATTTCAAAAAAAAAAAACAATGCTCATTTAAAAAAAAAACTTTCACAAAAATAGGTAGCGAGAAAAAAATCCTGGATTGACCCCTGGACTATTCTGTGGACAATCAAAACTTATTCCCAGCATTTTGCGTCATTACCATTCAGCTGTTTTTACTGGCTTTCATGACTACAAGGTGCAGCTGGCAGCTCAAATAACTCTCCAGTTTAGCACAGCCATCATAACTTTGTTAGTAAAATTAGAATATTGTGTGTATAAATTTCTAAGCTTACTTGTGAGGTGTATTTAATGTCAAAGTAAATAGAAAAAAAAAAATCTATTTAAGGATTAAATACAAAACCTATTGATACAAAAACTCAATACAGGAATATTAATAGCATCAATCAACAGGATTATTAATAGCAATCATAATGAGAATTTGAAATGAAGGCTTCTCTGGAGCGAAACATAACCTGGCATCATTGAGAAGGCGACACAGATCCTATTGTACAGCATTATGACGCTGCCAAATTAGCCCCCCCCCCCCCCAGACTAGTGGTATTGTTATCTCATGTCAAAACAGATAACAAAGCCTAAGTAAGAAGACATAGGATTTTTATCAGGAGTAACATATATGGCTGCAAAATATAAATTATTCGGGGAGACCTAGTAGCACACCTAGAAATTAATTTTTGGGGTTGCATATTGTCATAGCAGCAAAAGGAAACAATTTTTCAGTTTCGAATTACCATTTGGAAAAACTAAAGCATAAGTCAAATTTATCATATTTGTTTCATTTACAATTCTTCAAGGATGAAAATAATTTAAATCATGATTTTAAAAAAATACAAAAATAAATATTTGAAAAAAATGAGAAAGATACTATATATGAAAATAAAACTTCTACTTACCAGAATCAGTTAAATCCACTTTTGAAAACGAATGATCAAAATCATTGAATTTAGTTTTAAAAAAAAGGGTTACGTTTAGGGTTCAGATTATTGACCAGCACATAAGTGCATATGCGATTGCATATTTTTGCTTATTTTTTTCGGGGTCTTGTCTACCTTAGTCTTGTTGTACCTACCTTGTCTATTTTATGTTTAATTTCCATAAATTATAAAGTTTTTTTTTTTTTTGAACCCTGGCAACATTGAACTTACTTAGGCTTCACGGACTCGTGTTTGCAATTTCAATTTTTTGGCAACTTGGAAATATTTTAAATATTTTTGCCAATTGGATGTTATTTTCACATATGCTACCTTAAAGCATGTTTTTTATTTTCAATTTTAGTAAAAAATAATAAATTTATTTAATGGGAAGCATGCAAGGGCACCCATATGCAAAATTTTAAGGGGGAGCTCAGATATTTTCCCCATGGTTTAGTAGGATATTTTCCCCATAGAAACTGGTTTCAGTACAGATTAGAGTTATTAAAATTTGACATTTTTAATAACTTATTCATTAATGGCTGGAGAAATGTTTTTACATTTTTGCAAAGAAAAAAGTACTGAAAGCAAGGAAGTTCTAATTTCTAAGGGGGGGCTTGAGCCCCCTTGCCCCCCTATATGGACGCCCTTGGAAGCATGCCAACATTGAACTTAGTTTGCGAAAATTTGTTTCCCTTGTTTAAGATTTTAATTGTTTTCATCGTGTAAATATTTTTATATTTTTGGCAATTGGAAGTTTTTTTTGACCTATACTGCATCAGATTAGCTGGTTTTATTTTTTATTTAAATAACTGAAAAAAAAAATTACTTTTGTCTTGTTTAATTAAAAGTTATAGTTTTGCAAACTTAACTTTAATTATTAATTGCCTAGTTTCAGCTATTGCTTTTTTTTTTTCTTTTCTTTTCTTTTTTTTTTTTTGGAAAAATATAAAATTAAACAATTGAGCACATAGCATTTTAGTTCAGCATTTTTATTTGAATTAGAAAGATGAATTTATGTACATTGCTGTCATGATGCCTGCTAAAAGGGGTATTTTGGTTTTTTCCCATAAAAGTTCAAAGCACTCATAGCAGTACAATCGTGGAGTTTTTCTTAACACTAGAATTACAGCAGAGGTTATTTTGACCCCAAGCAACCTGTTTTGGGTTTTATTCAATTCAAAGTAGGGTCGGGTAGGATAAAGTGGTCATACAGGTTTTTCAACTTATGTAAATAATAAATACAGGAATTTCTTTTAAATTTTCTTTTCTTTTCTTTTTTTTTTTTTACATTACATTAATGAAGAACATGCTACCATGAATTTTTGGAAATAAAAAAAAAAATGGTTTAAATAGCTTAATGGCATTTTCTTTTTCATGCGTGTTAATGACCCGGGGTGGGGTAAAGTGGTCATAGTTTTTTAAAAATGGATTAAAACCATCATACATAATTGATTTTTTTTAATGATCAACACACCTAGTCCCTTTGAAGAATTCAACTTTATTCAAACAATTTTTTAAGTGAAGATAAAATGGTTTTAGGTGAAGGATATATGTTAAACTTAACCTATATATATGACCACTTTGCCCCATCTTACTAAAGTTGTTCTAAAATATTATGTGAAATGAATCCAGCTTAGCTATTTATGCAGACATGTTCTAAAGACATCTGAGAAGCTGCCTGCACAATCTACTAAAATTTTAATAAAAATGTTACAAAGAAGCAGAGGGTTCGCCAATGTATATCAGTAGATATATATCACGATATATATCCGATATGTATTTTGAAAATATCATGATATTTTGATACTTCCAATATAAAAAATATATTAATCATAGTACTATTGTTCATTTATTATTATAAATAATCAAAAAGTTATGTACTATATTTTTATGATCTATTAATACATCATTAATGTAACAAAGTAATATAATATTATTTTTTTATTTTATATTCATAAAATTATTCGTAATGTAATAAATTTTATTCAAATTAAAAGTGCCTAATTAAGTATTAAATGTTGATCAGAAAAGAAATCTTATGACTGTGCTCCGATTAATGCATATTTTTATTTCTGAATCACGTAACTGTAAAAGTAGTTAACAGAAGAAAAATGAGTAACTCAGTTAATACTAAATTAACTCTATTAAAATTGATTAAAATGTTAAATGAAATATTAGGTATAAATAATGAAAGAAACTTTAATTTTAAGTTTCCATATTGTAAAAGCAAAATAAGGAGTGATTTGAGGGTGCATTTACTATTTTAAAGACTTTAGTTTGTGCTGATTGAAAATATCGGATATTTTGGAAAATATGATATTTTCGAACCCTGCAAATTAGTCAGAAGAGTTATTCAGATTTTAAAATGTTAAAAAAAAACAGAAAACAAGTTTCTTTACGAAATAAAATACTTCACGAAATAAAAAACTTTACCCTCATTCTTTCATTTATTTCGGAAAAAAAAGCTCTTTATTTGATTTATGACCACTTTGCCCCACCAGACCCAGATTTTGAATAAAGCACACCAAATCTTGTTTTTTCTTTCTTTTCCTTTAATTTTTTTTTTTTTTTTTTTTTTTTTTTTATTTCAACACCTGCTGTGACATTTCCCCCCTGTTCTTGGGCAATTCGAAACTCCAATAAACTATAGGGGGCGCTGCAGCCACTGTCTAATGGCGGATAAAAAGGGTAAAACAAATGCATGCCGTAACTTATAACTTGCTTTGACGCTTAGTGAATGGCAGTAATTTTTCAGCGTGTTTGTGGTAAGCTTTCTTTTCTATTCTTCTGAAATTTCATTACATCATAAACTGTCTGAAGCCTGTAATTTAAAAACACGTAGAGTGGAATGTTTTACCTTTATCACCGCAAGGTAGCGTATTCGAGTTCTGGAGTTGCGAATGTCATTTCACCCAATCGTTATTATTTAAGAAATAGTAACTTTTTTCTCATATTAAGACCTAATAACGATTAGTAGTAAGTTCTGGGTTGCTCACGTTGGTTTTGAGCACAAAGCAGAGAGCTACACAAAGTTTTCTAGTAGCATACTTCGAGTTTATAAGCAATAAATAGTTACTTTATAACACACCAGGTATAAAAAATGCATCATATGTTACGAAATATATAATTATTTCAGATAAATGCGATTAAAACAGAATTTTAACATTTTTACAAAATTTATTTAAAAGGTTTAAAAAAATTTACATATTTGCGGCAAGGGAAGGAATTATACAGCACACCTCAAAATTTTTTGGGGGGGAATTTAGTGCCACTAATGGCACCTTTACCACACTCCCCATCATCAAAAGCAAAAAATATACGGTTTTCTTTTTACTAATTTTGCTAACAACATCAGAAAGCAGCATTTGATCGAAACTTCAACAAAATTGCGGTAAATCAAGAAATTGTCCTTTTTTTTTTTTTTTTTTTTCCATTTTGCTCCACCAATGGCACATATTCCCCACTAACCATCTTTGGACTAAGAAAAAAGGTTTTCGTCCCATACAAATTATAGTGCCGGAGCTTCAATTTTTCTGAAGCGGAGCAGACTTGAAACTACCGCCCTTTCAGCTTTCTATATCAAATTTTATTTATTCATTTAGAATGTATTGCTCTTAATTTAACTGCACTGCATTATACTATCTTAACTTCAAGAGGAAAAATTATATAGATCCCTCTTTCTGTGTGTGTAACAAATTTTCACTCTTACAATATTGCTTTCACTGAGAGATTCTTAGTTGTGCAGTTTATTACTCTGAAGGGAATTGGGCTACCAAAAAATTGGGAAAGGTTCAGGGGTTCCTCTCCAGAAATTTTTCAAAATTAAGTCTTAAAAGCACAGTTTTGGCCAATTTTTGGTGGTGTTCGAGGAAAAGGATTAGTTTAAAGGACAAAGAAGTTTCACTCCATTAAGAATTTTTTAAAATTTACTTCAAAACTCGCTATGTTATGTAGTTTTTTCCTAACTTTAGGGGGGATCGCCCCTGGAAAATTATCGAAATTAAAGCCCAGCAGTTTTGTGCATTGTACATATATATGCACCGCATAGTTTTATTTCCTAATGTGGGAATTTTGGCTCCCCTGTCCCACCTGGCTTCGCCACAATGCATGTGTACTCTCGCCCATTATTTTAAGTTGCTATTTAACATTTATTTAATAGGTGTAAAAGGAAGAAATCGTAGTTTGAGGTCTACATTTTTGCTTTAATGTAAACTATAAACCAACTGATATAACGGGAACATAAGGTGCCGCTTTTTCTATATATTTTGAAAGTTTGTATTTCCATGTGAGTAATGAACTCAAATTTTCTAACATTTATATCTTTTTCGTTTCTTATAATGTGAAGCTTAAACTTATTTTTATACATAGCGCTAAATATTCCATGGCCAAAAAGCGAACTTAAGGGAGTGTTCTAAAGTTTTAAAAAAACTGAAAAATCGATCACATTAATTTTTAAACAAACCTTTTACTTAACATTACGCATTTACCTGTGTAAGTAACTGAATAACAGAACTCTAATTAGTTCAACTTTTAAAATTAAACAATACTATCAGATCTTATCCCCCCCCCCCTTTTTTTTTTAAAGGAATTCATCGTTGCGTATGGGGACACCGCTGCAAAAGCCTGCAGTAAAAATGTGGGTAGTTCTGGTGTTGACAAACATCAAGAGATGGCAGCACCATTCTTGAATAGTACCCTATCATTTTCCTAGGAGCCAAAGCCATCTCGTAGTTTAAATGTGAATATTTCATTCAAAATGATGCTCATTGCGAAATTGCCGACTATTAGAATAGCATTCTAGTCGTTTTTCATTTTTTTTTTTTTTCAAAATTAGCCAATAACTAATAATGTTGACAATTACTGTAAATTTTAATCATTGTGAATATTGTTCCGGTATTCTATGCAAGAAAGTTTAAAAACAATGTGATTGAATAAATACATCACTATAAATGTAACAATGCTTGCATTGAAATTTATAGACTCGACGTTAAATCCCGGCTATCACAAATTTGCCATTTCAACTGCGCTTGCGCACAGACTTAGCTGATTTCAAAAATCTTGCTAAAATTAATTACAAACATTTTGAATTTGGTAATAAATATGAGATAGATACAGGTAAAAATTAGAAATCACAAAGTTTCCTCTGATTTAGTTTTTAGGCCTCGGTAAAGTATGAATTTTGATTCTTAATTATAATTAAATTCGGCGTCTGATTTTTCTGTCCCTTTTCAGGACCAAATTTTTAATCTCAGGAGAGCGTACTAGAATTGCATCATCACTTCTAATACAAAGCCGGACCCTCAACCTAAATAAAAATGTATAATACTAAGTTGTTTTTCGCCTAACGTAAAATATCCGCAAAAGACGGATTTCTGTACTAATATTGCAATCATTTCTGAAGTACACAACATGTTTTTCCTTTATGTTAAATAAATATTTCCAAACCAATAAATATTGAAGTTTCATTTTTCTCTTAAGATTATCAGTTATTCATGTCGTAGTTTCATATAATATATCACGAAATCGCTGTGAAAATATTCTAATCGCATTCATTAATTTGGTGGGACAGACCTAGGACCGACCTTTTGGTGGGACCTTAGACGCTCAGCCTAAATATAAACAAGCAACACGAAATCTTAAAACAGAAAGCCCAAAAAGCTAAGTCCGCGCGCAAGCGCAGTTGAAATGGCAAATTTGATAACCGGAATTTAACGTCTAGTAATTTGTAGCGTTAAGAAAATCATTAAGAAGAAAAATTAACACCTGTTGCCATTTTTTTTCTCGAATATGAACAAGTAAAATTCTGGGTTTTGTTTGAGGTTTTTCTGCAATCGGGAGATTTAAAATGTTTCCTTTTCGATTATTTTTCCGGAATCAATCGCAAAATTTTATTAATTTTTTTGTTCAAGCGTGATTGCTGAACACGCGTCACTTGACATAACTTTTATTTTCGAGGTAGACCGTGCAAAGCCGGGCGACACAACTAGTAATACAGATATGTTTTGAAAATTATCAAGCACACTCACTTATTGCTGCAAAGGAAAAAAAAAGCAACTAAGGATCAGAAGCGTTTCTCTTTTTAACCTTCTTACATTTTGTCATCACAAAATCTGCCGCTCTAGGCGGTGGCACCGGTCGCCTACCCCAGTAGCCGTGCCTGGGCTAATAAGAAGTGTAACATAACGGTTTTTTTTTTTTTTTAATTATTAAAATATGCTCATGTAATATAAAACGTGACCTGGGGCATGGGATGAGATGATGACATTTCACAACAAAAGGGGGAGGAGGGAGTCAAATATGATGAAAAAAAGTGAAATCCTTTGTGGACAGCCCTTTGCAATTCTGGGCTGCTGCTCAGGTTTTTGATGATGAGTACGAAATTAGAGCCTCTCTTCCGCTCTATAAATATCATTTTTTATCTTATGCAGAAAAAAAAATAATGCCGGAAATGATGCATAATTATTAGTTAGTTAATCGACCCCATGACTTTATTTTTGAACAAATATATTTGTATGTTACATTGTTCTACAGAAAGTTGAAGCTCTGAATGATAATTTGAATGGAGGAAAGCCTTCGAAAAATAGGGATTTTGTGACGAAATCTAAGTTTTATAATTAATAGTTTTCAACTGATATCTTCTCTAATTTTTATCGGAGGATTATGTTAAATAGCCAAACATGACGACGGAAAAATAACGAACCGATCGATAGCTGGTTCGGTGGTCAGTTTATTGGCGTTCGGAAGAAATAACTCGGACATATATAGGTACATACGCTCAGTTTTTAATTATATAAAATTAAGACGAGGGAGCGGCACTGGTCAATATCGTCTGATCCGGCAAAACTACTAGAGCCGCCGCTGTGTTAGCCCCTACTTCCCCTTTGTCACAATTTCACAAAAACCCCTCCCCTTCAAAGCGTCATATCTTTTGGGGATGTCCTCGAATTGAATATCGGTGTTAACCATATCAATTCATGTGAATTTTTTTTTTTTTTTGACACTTAAAGCTTTAAATAATCTAAGGTTTTGAAATTTAACTCGGTTCTAGCAGCCCCCCCCCCCCCCCTTCATGATACTTATGCACCGTATTAATTTTAATATGTCTGATAGGTGGCTGTGATCTCTGAACAGTTTTAAGTTTGTGCTCTTATGTCAAAAGCGAGAAAGCAATAGGGATTTAGCATTAGGCGACGTTGTTTCAAGTCATGAATTTAAAAGCATTTTTTCACTAGTTCTTGTTTTATAATGTGTCCTTTGTTACGCAGTTAGATTGTTTCCGAAAACAAAGGGGCCGAGAATTCCATGATCCATGTGAACGCGATTTTTCTGAGGTGGCTTACTTTTTTTTTCTTTGATTAAAAAAAATATTCAATACTTACATGCTATTTCCCATCGTTCAGAACAAAAAAGATAAATAAGAACAAATTTCTAAATGAAGATGAGCTCAGATTAACTCATAAAGAAATAAATCACGTGATTTTGACGAATTTGATGGGGGGGGGGGGGAAATTCTTAACTCTCATTTTGCCTATTTGAAGAGATTCACGCACAAGTTGTAATTAATTTTATGTGAGAAAACGTCTGGATTTATCTTATTTCACCTAATATAATTATTGTGAAAACATTTCTATCGTATGTGTTCCGCTTAGTATTCGGAAGGGTACCAAGTGGTCCTCAGGTGTGAAAAGGCCCTAGATAAATTTAGGGTCATGGCGCAGACTGCGCCATTGAAATTTTTAGAGGGGGGGGGGGTGCGCCCTTGATCTTAGGGGCTGGGCAACCCTGCGGGAAATAAGTTAAATCTTATTTTTATGGGCGGTTACTAAATAGGAGGTACATTAGAAAAGATGTGAAGCACTATTGAGGCACACATCGCAAATCATATCTGACCTTTGAATATCAGAGGTTGCAAAAGAATAGTAAGGGGGAATTTTCTGAGAATACAGGGGAAAGAATTAGGCTGCTGTCTCTTAAAACATTTTCGAAGTTGAATTAGTAACAACTCAGCTTTAAGTTATTTTTGTATGACTCAAGAGAGATGAAACTTTGAGGCTCGCCCGAATAATTTTCGAAATTGAAATCATGCAACTTTTACTTGTCTTTGGTGACTTAAATATAGGAGGGAGGGAAGATTATTTAGAAAAAATTCTGAAACTGGAGGTTTAAAAACTTAAATTTAAGCCAGCGTTTGTTAAATGGTGTTCCGCGGAACCCCAGGGTTCCAAGAAGCTCTCTCAGGGGTTCCATGAGACTTGCAAGTTTTCATTCCACAACTTTCAAATTTATCACTTTCAAAATCGATCAAAACGCTTTCCCAAAATTAAAAAAAATTTTACTTTTACTTTCGTATACTAATCTGAGCTTTACGACCCGTCAGGGTTAGCCGCTATAGGAATAATTTTATTTGTCACCTGAAATTGTGCTTTTAAGATTCAACTTCGAAATGTTTCCAAGATCAGTCATAAAGCACCTCTTTCCCACTTTAAACACTTCAATTTCGACAAAAATCCGGAAGAAGCTACTGACTTCTAATATCACCATAGATTGTTTAAAAGTGACTTCAATGTTGAAAAACTTATGGAAGGACACCCCAAATTCCCTTTCCTGCATCATTACCAAATATTGCTTAAAATTACGATTTTTGGCGTAAATTTCAAATATTCTACTATTAATACCAACAATAATAACTATCCACTCTCCTAGTATCTGTCAGTAGTTGAAAGCACAATTTTAATATTTAACGAGTGAGGACCAATTTAAGTCAACATATCAAACAGTGACATCAAAGTCTCTGATTTATAATTAACTTTAAAAAGTGTTGTAAAATAAGAAACATTTTAGTTTTTAAGTTTTAAAAGCTTTTTCTTTGTAAATTTTAGTGAATTATTAACTCTATTGCAAGTAAAACACATTAGTATTTCTTTTCCTAACTAAGAAAATATTTTAATCATGCAACTCATGCATAAATTCTGAGGTTATTTATTCCTTTTAAAAATATTCAGAATCACAAATAGGCATAGGGCGGATCGTTCGAGGGGGAAAGGCGTGCAATTGCCCTCTCACTTTCAATAGTAGTGTTGCCAGATGGTCAAATCCAGATTTCCCCAATTCCCTTCCAACTTTTCCCCAAAAAGCGATGTTTTCTATCAAAATTCCCCAAATTCAAAAATTATTTTTCCACTAATATTTTCATAAACTGAATCGACTTCCTCTGATATTTTTGTCTTTTGAAAAAAAATTTTTTCCCCAAATAGCCAAATTTTCTTATAAAATTCCCCAACTTTTTTTCTTCCCATTTTCGCTTTTTTTTTTTTTTTTGTCTTCTTTATCTTTCTTTAACTTTACTAATAAT
Source organism: Uloborus diversus (assembly GCF_026930045.1). Lineage (NCBI taxonomy): Eukaryota > Metazoa > Arthropoda > Arachnida > Araneae > Uloboridae > Uloborus > Uloborus diversus. The sequence continues at coordinate 41,951,623 of NC_072738.1, forward strand.
AAAGCTGAAAGTCTCTCTGTCTGGATATCTCTCTGTCTGTCACGATCTCTGTGACGCGCATAGCGCCTAGACCGATCTACCGATTTTTATGAACGTTGGCAAAAAGATAGTTTGTAGCATGGGGGTGTGCACCTCGAAGCGATTTCGAAAATTCGACCGACCAAAATTATCATAAGATGAACGAGTAAATTACCAAGCTATCATAACGTAGGCAAATCAATTGGCGAGAAGTTTATCATGCATTATTTGAAAATATACAGGGGAACCAAAAGACCTTTTAATTTTCTACTACGGGCAAAGCCTTGCGAGTGCCATTAGTCATAAATACAAGCTCCTGATCGAAAGATAAGAAATAGCCAAATGTTTTTTTTTCTTCTTGCATTGGCTACTCTGCTTCTGTATGTACATTTAAACTATCTTTTTTGTATACATTTATCCAAGAACATTCTTCATCACACTTATTTTTACCTGTTTTACGTATCAACTAGTTACTCACGCAGAACTATTATTGCCAATTCCGTAGCATAATATTCCACATAATACGAAATGCGAATTCCATAAAGTTGAGCAAAGGCTAAACCAACGCTGTTTGATACAAACAATGTAACTACGTACTACTTCTTGACGCGAATCTAAATACAAAAAAAAAATTCTTTTTTCCCCCAGGTTTTCCCCAAGAAAAAAAATTTCCCCAAAGAATTCCCCTCAAAACCCATTTCCCCAGAGAGCACCAGATTTCCCCAAAATGGGGAAATTTCCCCCAATCTGGCAACACTGCAGTAAAGGTGCTTTGCACCTCCACTTTTCTTAGTTTACCAAAGTTTAAAACAAAGGGTCGAATGAAAAATGATAGTGATGATCTATTCTCGTGTTTTAAAAAAACCTGACTTAAAAAGTGCTTGTTTTATGCTTTTTTTATGTTATCATTCCATAAAAGTTAAAAAAGAACTTTGATTTTTTAGGAGGGAATCTTCTGTGGTCATATAGTCCCGCTTTTTGAGTCCTTTTTTCACCTTTTTGTAAGAAGGTCAATCCATTAATAATGATGTAAAAATTCAATTGCCCAATGTTTGAAGAAAAAATTTAGCTTTAAGGGTGTGTCGCCCTCTAAACCTGCCTCACCCCCCCCCCCTTTTTGGGGGCACTAGCCACATATAGTAGTTTCTTTTGGTGTTTTATAATAATAAATAATAATTAGCAGTTAGTAGTAATTACCATGGTCTATAATAAAGTCATAGTTAATGTGATAGTCTCTTTGGGATAAGAACCTGGGCTCCCTCTAAAACAGAACCTTGGCTACACCACTGCAAACTATTGACAAAAAAATAAGGGTTCCACGAAAAAACTGAGCATTTAAAAGGATTCCACGAATCAAAGAAATTAAGAAACGCTGATTTAGGCCATCTTTAGCGAAAATAGGGGAATTGCGTGATTCCTTTCCCCCCGGAAATGTTTAAATATTAAAAGCCCAATTTTAAGCTGAAGTATGTAAAAAACAATTTTTTGTTTTTCTTAGGGGAACTTTTGGGGGGAGGATTTGGGGCCATTTTGCCGAAAATAATTTGCTTTTAAATCGAAAGTCTGAAAACTTTTATGATGTGTTTGGTGAGGTAAAAGTAAGACTCTTCTTTGATAATTTCCGAAACTGGAGTGTTAAAAACGCAAATTCATCCAGTTTCTGGTGAACTTAGGAAAGCAGATTCGGGGGCACTCTTAAAAAATTTTCGAAGTTGAAACATTAAAAACACTATTTTAAACCATCTTTAGATGATTTTTGGCTGAGATGATTCACGGGCTCTACTCCGTAAATTTTTCGAAATTAAAATCCTGGAAGTTCAATTTTAAGCTGTCGAATTAGCATTGAAATAGATTTGCATGCAAAGACATTCTCAAAAGGTTATGTACACTGGGTAAAGAAAACCGTCTTTAAGCATACAAGACGAAAAATTTCGAAGTCGTGCTCAAAAATTTTTTGAACGTAGCTCTCCCCCCCCCCTCAACACACATGTATGCAAAACATTTATAACTTTTTCCTATTCGGTTATTTTATTCAATCTGCCACGTTTGACTATCTCGTCGAAATCGAAAAATAAACAAACGGAAAGAAAAAAAAAAGTCTTCGATGGAAAAGTAAATGCAACACGCAGACTCTTCAAACACATTTCAAACAACGGAGCTCACGGAATACAGGGGAAGAACAAATAAGCGAGCCTTTGGCAAGAGAGGAAATATATTTTGACAAGAGAACGTGAAGATTTCTGGGGGTGGTTTGCAAATGCCGAATAGCAGCAGAGATAAATATATATTTCATAAGTAACTTTCCATTACGTGTCATTTTTTTTTACATGGGCGTTACGTGTCATTTCACCTTTACGTTCTCATCGATGACGGGTATATTAACTAGTGGTGCAATAACGGGTATGTTTACCTTTTTTTACTGAATGGGACAAACATCACTTTTTTTCTTCGCCGTTTCTATTTTTTCCAAAAGAAAGAAAGAAAGAAAACTACCTACAGGATTTTTATAATTCTAGTGGTGGTTAAAGGTTGTGGAACAGTTTCTTATTTCGTTTTTTCTTCTTGAACAATAGAAACATTTCCTTTGAAGGTACTATTTCAACTTTTTGTGTGGTTATTCGAGTTTTAACTTAGGATGTTTTATTCAAGATAAATAATTTTCCTTTTATTGAAGTAGTTCTTTAAAATATTGGCTTCGACTGACTTACTGTGACTTTTGGGGCAGATTCTTTCCAATGAAGACCAAGAAGAATGAGATTAATTAATAAAGGGAAATACGTATGAGAGGAGAGGGAGAATCCTTGGTTTTAGGCCGTATTGCCAATTTTAATACGGTATTTTATTAGCATGGAAAAATAGTTCCTAAAATGTTGATTCTGTCTGTTCTGGATGTTTGATTTTTCCGAGCGTGGCAAAAGCTTGACATTTCCTCCCTAACCCACCTTCCACCTCCAAGTTTATACTTCGAGTTACAACGGAAAAAGCAGAAAAGGGGTGGATTTGCTGTTTTCGGCTTGTTTCCCCTAGATTCGTCACTGCTGTATGAGTATATAACAACTATTTAGAAAAGATATTCAAATCTGAGATCGTAATTGAAAAATCTTAGCAAAACACGAAACTTCAGTGCACAGGCAAATCAAGATCGTTGGCGGCCGCCGCGTCTGTGCAACACTGCTCTCCTCTTCCTTGGCGAATTGCATACTTGTGGTTGAATTTCTGGATGATATTCTTAATAACTTAAATAGCCATGGAGCCATCGAGAAAATTCCAATTTTTTTGTCGAAATTTTGACTGCGAAGCCTGTTTTCACAAATAAATTGGATTTAAAATGCATCTATCCTCATTTCCAACTTGAAATAATGCTAAGATGATGACTAACATTCAGTGCTTGATTTCTATCAAAAAAAGTACGGATGCCCCATATGGTATTTTACCCTATGGATATAATGACGCTCACTTAACGTAAAACAGGAATAAATTATAATATTTGCACAAAAATCAATATTTTTTTACGAAGTATATTTACAAAGTTTACAAAATTTATCAAGTATCCACAAAAATATTTTTTTTTCCAACGAAGTATAGTTCGGAGTTTAAGAAGCAGGTTACAACCAACTAACAAAAAAAGCTTTAGGAACTTAATAGCTCTACGTTCATGCTTTTGTTTTTGTAATGCTTTGATGTGTCAATAAAAGTATTCAAGCTCAATATGGCGGCTACTGCGAGATTGAAGGAGAATGGCGTTCAGGTAAGCTGATGGGTTTTGCTGATGTAACTCTAGTTTTGTGATTAAAACCAGCTCACATTGATAACAGTTGTGCGATGATGGTCCAGATCAACTTTTCTCAACCTTCTCTGACCCACCGACCGGTGAGTCCCCCCCCCCCAGGAAAAAAACTTCATCTATGTATCTTTAATAGAAATTAGACCCCTTTTTCATGGGTTAATTGTAAAATTTTAATTTTGACCTCCCTGCAACGAAATTAAAACGAAAAGGTAAGTAATAGCTGCAGTTAATATGTTGAGTAAGAGGAAAATAACGAAAAGAAATCTCAAAATTAAAGGTAAAAATGTAATGCATGTTTCGTTTTGATTTTATTAAGGTATTTATTTTATTTTTCTCATTTATGTTTAATTACGACTATAATGATCATTATTATTTTGAATTTAATTTTTTTTTAATTGTTATTTTTATTATTATTTTTTTAAGTAAACAAGTAAAAGTATATGAGGGCCGGTCAAATTTTTCTTGCAGACCTGCGCCGTTCCGCTGGACCAGAGGGTTTGCTTCCAATCGAATAGGATAGGTATCTGGAAATCTGCTGTTTTGCAAAGAATTCGAGATAGATAATGAAATGTGGTTTCGTTGTACGCAATATGTAGTTACAGTATGTCGGAAGTGATCCATAAAGCCTCCTGTAGTGCTCACATACATATGTATAAACCGCTCATAAAACACATACACAGTGACTTTTGCCGTTCTTAGTTTTGTACCTCAGAGCCAGAAATTTGCTTTCGTTATAACGACCATTCTGTATCGACTAATCCAATACAGCGACCGAATCAGCGGACGCTATTTCTTGTGTTCTTTCCAATAAAACAAATTTGTAGCTTGGAATGACATTATTGTTTACGGACATCTGCCTGAAGTTTTCAATGTCAAATCCAACTTTAAGAGGGGTGGAGGGGGAGATTACCATTCACCACAGCTAGCACAGAAAAAATAATGGGAGGAAAAATCGAGAAATTTCCAGATTCCTTAGAAAAGGGAGTTGACAGATGTATTGGTAGTTTGGTGTTTGAATTTAGTGGTTTTAAAGATTTGGGGTTCTCGAGGGACTTTTAAATGTTTCTTTGGAAAGCAAGAGAAACACAATTTATCACCTATATCTGAAACAGAAAATAATGTTTTGCAAACATCACGTCTGCTAAAAAGGCAGACCTCTGTTTCTGGTTTTATCTTCAGAAATTGTTGTAGTAGTAGTAGCAGATTTGAAAGTGTGTAACATTTTCCTCCCTATATTTTCTACTTTAAAACTTGTTTAATATTCTGTCATAATATTTTGCACACGACTTTTCTAAAAATTCCTATGATAAAAAATATTTGGGCATTTACTTGGGCATGCATGATGACGGTGTACATTTTTTAAATTTATACCTCTTATAACGACCACTCGTTATAAAGACCTTTTTCTCTGGGACAGAGATGGTCGTTATATCGAGCGTCGACTGTATATATGTATTTTTCCACGGAGAAGGTGCATAATATGCTCATTGAAGCCACTCGCCAACAGGTGGCACTGCAGAGTAGCAACTTCTGCCCCGTTCAACCGATTGTCATGAAAATCAGTATAATGATGTATTTTTTTGTTGGCGTAGCAACGCGCGTCGGGTACAGCTAGTGCACTTATAAAACAGAAAATCTCAATTTTTGAACTTACGTCACTCTGGCTCTGAGTACAGAACGGCTGTATCCAAGCTTTGACTGCAATTACACTACCATGTCGGGCATTGCCGCTCGATGCATGGTGTAGTTAAATAAACGATAAAAATAGTTCCTTAAACTTTTATTCAAATTAGGTTACTGCAAACTGTTCTTCAAGCTTTGCAGTTTTACTTCGTTATAAAAAATATTGACTTTTTGCATAAATTAGACTATTTATTCATGTTTTCCTTTAAGTTACCGTCATTCCCCTATTTTCCACTAAAATAACTTCGGATATTCGTGTAAGAGTGGCTTTTTATTTAAAAAAGTCAAAAAGCAACAAGTATGTAGCGAAGTTTTTCGCCTACGTATAAAAACGATCGAATAGAAAACTTGATTGTTTCGATTTTGACTGGAACGTGTTCAAGTTCAATTGGGGTTAGAAAACTTCAGTTTAAAAAATCGATTTATCTTAGAAATATCCGTCCCCCTCACCCTTCTGTGTCACTATTGGCCTATTGTTAGATTGTTCCTATTTTCGGACTGCTCTATATAACCTCTGTTTAATTTTGAAATTCAGCTGTAAAAGTGACGTTAAATTTTGGGGGGACCCCCCTCCCGGATATTGTTGGAATAAAAATATACTATTACCTATATGGGGGGGGGGGAATAAGTTCACCCTATTTACAGAATCTATCGACTAAACATTGCTTCAAAATACACGTTTTCTTTCTGTAAAAGTAGAAAGTAATATTTTGTAAATGTTTTCACTACATTAATAATAATAATAATAGTGAAAAAAAATCAACTTTGTAAAAATCCTTTGAAAAATTTGGCATCTTTTACTACAACAGTAAACAGTACTAGTATTCTGGCGTGGGGTAGGTAAACGGCAGTATCTGCAGAAATGAGCTTTCGAGATAATTGAAGAAATGTGTGTTAGATTCAATACTAACAATCAGGAAATGTTGGAATCAGACGCTATTTTCGCCCCTTTTTTTCAGCAGAAACCGAATAAGCAAGCTCTTGCAATAAAGCTAACGTACAATAATAGATGACAGAAACGCAAATAAATGATAAATGTGTAGTTACTGCCCTTTACCTGCGCACGGCAGTATTGTGTTGGTTATTATTGTTGGGGCATATCTAACCTGGCAGCAGTGCAACGCTGTGATTAGGATCTGCGTAGTTTTCACAATGCTGCCAGGTCAGATTTCCCCCAACTATAGTTTACAGAAGCAATACTTTTTCGTCGTTTGTCAAATTTCCATTCTTTTAGATACTTTAAAATTTGCCCCATCCCCCTCCATTTCCATGGTAAAAGTTCTCTTTGCTAAAAGAAAAAAATCAATGAAAAGATCAGGATATTTTTTCTTCCTCCAACATCCAATTGTGTAATTTTAGATAAAGAAATTTAGCGGAGACAAAGAGGTATTTTTTGAGGCGGAAGTCTTGGGTGGGAATACTTTTTTTCAACTTCTTCCGTTTTGTTGATTAGCTTCTCTTACCCCTGTTATTACCAGACCTGGGGAGTCGGTCAATTTTCCACAAAGTAATGGACTCTAACAGTGCTTGCGGAGTCGGAATCAGACTGATTTTGCGGTCTAGGAATCGGAGTCGCAGGCTTAGAAATTGTCGGAACCGGAGGTCTTTTTCATGGAAAATTGGCTGCTACCCTGTCAAGAAATTTATTTTTCACCGATTTTTTGATTTGTGACTGCCCCATTATTTTAAATTTCAGATTTTTGATTTTATGTAAAATATTTCATTGTATATACATATATTTTTGTTGACATGTCTTTAACTCCAGAATCTTCATGCGTATGGATAAAAAAAAGAAAATGAACGTTTGTCAATCATTAGGAATTCCAGCTATTATTTATCTTACAATAGGGTGTGCACAAAGCAAATGTTACGGGTTTATTTATTTTATTGACTTTGAGTTGTAAGGACAGAGCTACAATCATTATGTGTTCTTTTTTCACCTCTATTCCTTTACGTTTTCCTTGGTGATAAAAATTATCATCAGAGCTTTAAAATTTAACCATTTAGAGTTTAAGCCTCAGAAATATTTTTATCTATAGATTTTTTAAAATTGTTATCTCTGGAAGTGTCCTTCTTTCTTTCTTTTTTTTTTTAGAATAATTGAAAACTCATTCCTAAGCATGGGTTGTGATACAGCGTATCTTAAAAACAGTGTTGAAGAAACCACTCTGTTTTTAGTTTTATACGTGGGAAACATTTTTATGAGTGTTCGTTCTTTAGTGTTCCAAGAGACATTTCTACGAATAAGCAAGGCGTTTTGAGTGTTGTAACCAGGAAGTCATATTATTTTATTTCACACTTTTTAGAGAGAAGCAAGCATATAGATATTTTCTTTAGATTTAAAAAACAGGTATATTTTTTGGATCTTTTGGATTCGCGTGTTCACTCACGCCAACACTTATATTTACCGAACACCCTCAGAAGTTTCCTCCCGAGCTACGAGCCCTGACTTGCTCAAGAGGTACATTCCTTTTACTATTTCATAGCTGAGATCGAAGCAAAAAATGTATTATTATTTTTATTTGAAAGTGATTACTTGGAAAATGTTTGGCAACAAAACCGTTTGCGACAGTTACTATTAGTTAAATAGAGTTTAAAAAAAAAAAAAAAAAACAAGCAAATTAGGGGACGGCATAGGTAGCTATTACAGAAAGTTCGATAACCAATTAAGCCAGCTGGTTGCCAATGAGATATCTTCTTAGTAGTAGGCCTTTATATATGTAATCGAACCAAACGGTAGTCGGTTTTTAAAAAACTGCAAGGAAAGTCAGTGAATATTAATGAAAAAAAGAAAATCGGAGTCGGCATGTTTTCTAACGACTACGACTCCTTTACCCCAAAATCGGTCCGACTCCACAGCCCTGGACTTACCGCCCTCCCGAAAATTTAAATTTGGGGCACTCCTGTGCGGAGGCTGCATTTCATCCTTGATTGGGGCTCAGTCGATCCAGTTGGGCCGTAACTGAGCTGAAGGCTGAAACGTAGCTCTTCAAATTCTGTTGTCACCATAATGCGAACTTTTTCAATTGCTTCCACCTTGCGTACGGACTGCGTCCGACCTGTGCGTGGATCATCATCGACGCTTTTGCGCCCGTCCCGAAAGTGTTGAAACGATTGAAAAGTTCTTGAGCGGGATAACGCTTCCTCGCCGTAAACTTATTTCAACATTTCATATGTTTCTGCAGCTGTCTTCGCCAATTTAAAGCAAAAATTAATGTTAATTCTTCGCTCCATTTTCCTTCGACGACAGGAATTTTATAGCTACGTTTTAATGCGCCTTTCCACGAGAACCACTTATTTCAGAATGGTGCCGATTGCGCTGCACATGCGCAAGAAAACGCTCTTCAATATGCAATCATTAGTGCCATCTTCCCGTTTTTCGTTTTCCTACATTTACGTCAGTCCTGGAAATTAATAGCTGGACCTTGTATATATGATCACTATACACGTTTGAAAATATTAAAAATCTCTTAATTCTTGTCCTGTTTTTCTTTTTTCTTTCTTTCCCTTTTTTTTTTGTAATAGTATTGTAACCTGATTTTTTTTTTTTCCCCAACTACGAAATCTGCATTTATATCCCATTATGATCCTTAAAGGAGTAATGTATGTACACGTTTGTTTTCATCTTGTTTCGATTTGTTTTAATATTATCTTAGTAATATTTCTGTTAATAAAATTTTCTATCCATCTGTTTTAAATAACGTTTTCATTTTTGCTCATGAATCAATGCGTAGAACTTAAAAATTCATATTCCGAATAATATGTAGATACTCTATACAATCAACTAACTCCAGTTTGTTTTTCTAGTTCTTAATGCTACATGATTCAGGAGTTGCTGTGCCAGAGAATTCATCTTCTTCTTCAAGATTCATCTTCATTTGACTAGAGCTGTTTTTTTTTTCGAATGATGACACTGATGAACATGGACTATGCCAGGATTTATCTATTGAGTCAGTGTCGTCGATAAAATTGGATTATTCATCTTGCATGAATCAGAGATAATTTACCGAATGATGATGCTGATGAACAAGGATTGCGCCATACTTACGTATTCCATGTTGTACCAGAGGATTCGTCTTCAGAAATTGTTGTGCCGGATTATTCATCTTCATTTGCTCAGAGCCGTTTTCTTACATTGATATGATACCGTTGAACATACATTAGCCACATCTCATCTTTATTGATTCAGAGTTGTCTTTTAGAATGGGAAATTGGGATTACGCTTGGTTTCATCTTGAGTGAATCCGAGTTTTTTTTTTTTTTTTTTTTTTTTTTTTTTTTTTTTTTTTTAAGATGAACAAGGATTGCGCCTTGATTCAAGTTCATTGACTCAAAGTTATTCTTTGGAATGATGTCGGGATAGAATATGGATCGCGGGACACATTAAAATGAACTGTGCCACGTTGTTAGATATGTCCCGTGTTATTTTTTCAGTTTATTTTTGTTACAGACATTCATTTAAAGTAACAAGCGACAACTATTCGATTCCATTTTCAAAACTGGATCGTACCTTGTTTCTCGAAGAAGTGTTTTTGTACTGCATGTGAAAAGTGTTTTAAAAAAGAAAGAAATCTTAGCTAAGTAAAAGTGTAATAGCAATAATCATTGATATCAGTAAACTAAATTTATTTACATAGTACTGCTATACGAGTGCCTGAGAACAATGAAGGTCCATGCTCACTTTCGCCATTTTCATGGAAAGAAACTTTTTAAATTTTGCGGCTTGCAGTGAGTTACACAAAATTACATAAAGTACTCTGATCACACTATTTCAGTTCCTGTGCTATGAAGCTTGAAGCAGTATACATTTCACGCTATTAAGAACTAATAGCTTCGTACTGTCCAACCACGGAATGCATGGAATTTTCAAACGTCCAGTTAAGACGAATCTATGTGAATAAGGGGGAAAAGTAAAAACTTGATGCGCGTATTCCGCCCATTTGAATGAAACTCTGCTTCTGCAAAAGCTGACATCGGTAAAAAAAATCATAAATTCGTCCATTTCCGGATGTAAAACGGATGTTTGTCTTTCCATACAATCAGACTGTAGGATGGGAATTTTTGACTTTGATTAGTATTATTCTGTCGCACTCTTATTATACACATTATTTTATAATACTTTGTTTATATTTCCGTATTCTTGAGTTGTGTAGTAAAATTTCGCATGCATCTTTGTGATTCGGAATAAAATCGAGTACATTTTAAGATTTGTAGTTTTGTTTACCAATGTTCGGAAATTGGAATGCATGGTGCCCCCACTCATCCAATTTCCCCGACATGACCCCCCCCCCCCCCCCACTGTTTTTCAGTTTCAATACTTAAAGGGGGGGTTAAATGTCGGCGAAACTGGGGGTAAACCAAACGCATTAAGGGTGCTAAATATTATTACTATGTTTAATTGTTGCTGTACTTTTTATTTGGGAGGAATTAATTCCGAAACGGTCAAACTCAAGTAAGTTGAAATTTTATATTAAATGTAAAAATATACGCATTTGTGTGCACAAAAGCTCTGTAACATAGCTGTATCATTGTATATTGCTTTTTATCAAATTTTAAATTAGGAGTTAAGCCATAGAAAGAAAATAAAACTACATGCATGTTTATTTATCGGGTATATTTTCATTTCAAATTTTACGGAGTGATGAATATTGCATTGTTAGCTTCGAAAATACTGAGAATTGTTAAAGTAGTGTCCTTATTGTAAAAAGAACTGTAAAAAATCATTATTATTGTTTATTTATGTCACCCCAATGTGATGAAAGTGAAATATTTTGTGGGAATCACAATGGTGAAACAGCTTAATTTATGTACCATGTTGTCCAAAAATACTTTTTTAGATGTACTTTTTTTTATTTTAAGCTAAAAAATTAAGAAGGATTTTTCACAGTAGGGGAGACTGGGGATACTTGATCTCCGCTTTAGTTTTCAGTTTTTTTCTCTGCCGCAAATTATCAGTGTTTTTTTAAAAAAAAGTACGTGGACAAAGGTAATTTTTTCCTTTATCTGACAGTATTTTTTTTTAAGTTGAAATTAAACAGATAATTTTGGTAAAATATTTTTTTTTCAAAAATTTCATAAAGGGATCATGTATCCCCACATAAAGAGATACAAGATCCCTTCATGAGGGATACTTGATCCCAATGAGAAAATACGTAGACTTTTCATTAGATTGGCAATTTATTTATGGATTTTAGTTTTCTACATAATGTTTCTAAACAATAACACCATTTCTAATTTTCTTTATCAGATTATAGTAATGTGAACCCAAAAGAACATAGTTTCAAATTTCATGTAGACATTTGTAAAAAAATAAAATGTACACAACTTTCATGAACTTATGATGTTTTTGATCAGTTACTTATTATCCAATACAGTTGTGAACAAAAAATACTATATTTTATCAATAAAACTAACAATTTTTTAAAAGTAGCATTAAGAAGCTAAAATTACAACAAATAAAAACTAGTATGTTGTGGCCATCACGAAACTTTCTTCTATATTTTTCTTTTTTTTTTCTGATCCCTCCCCATGCTTGACGAGGAAGCAATATTCCCAACAAAAACAAAATGACACATGCAAAAACTTGACGACTATCCCAATGTCTGAATTATTGCGAAAGCAAAGCAAAGAGCGAAAATTGAAAGTTATTTTAAAAGCCTTGCTTGAATGAATTACAAATATTTTATTTGTTAACAAACATAAGATGGCAACAGTTAAAAATTTTAAATCATTGCGATAATATTTCCTATCATTTCCATACAATTAAAATCACGAGAAATACGCAGACGACAATCTATTACGATTTATCTTTCTTATTGTTGCATTAATAAAAATATTTTTATTCGAAAAAAAAAAAAAATCAACACCTCTTGGAGCGATCGGCGTCAAAATAGAACCAAAGCCTGTTTACAGATGGATTCACATATATTCCAAATTTCAACCAGAACGTAGCATTACTTCTTGAGATAGGGCACTCAAAATGGAAAAAAAGAACGGGTGATTGCGCTACCCCCTTTTTAGCTGTTGACACAAAAATAAAATCAGTTCTTATACCCACTAAGGGCTACTTGCCGATAAATTTTTCTTTCATTCCGTTCATTATTTCTTGAGATACAGCAGTCACAATTGACGACAAAAAACGTTCTATAGCTCAACCCCCGTTTGAGTTATTGACACCAAAATTGAATCAGCACCTGTTCCTGTTAATACCAACATATGGATCAAATTTTGTTTGATTCCGCCAGTTACTTCCTGAGGAATAGCAAGCACGCGTAACTCGAAAAACGTCCCATTGCTCCACCCCCCTTAGAGGAATTCGCGCCAAAAACTAATGGACACACGTTCACATAGGGGCACATATGTGTACCAAATTTCGTTCGATTTCATGCGGTAGTTTTTGTTGTAGAGCGGCCACAAAAAACTGGTCACACACAGACGTGACACACATACACACACACATACAGACAGACAGACATTTTCCAAAAATGATCGAAATGGACTCAGCACACCTCAAAACGTTCGAATCCGTCAAAATTCGAAATTCGAAAATTTGCACGAATCCAATACTTTCTTCTATATATTAGATATAGAAGAAAGTAAAAAATAGGATGACAAGCACGAAAATCATTTTATTTGCTTCTTGTCTTGCAATAATAAAATTAAGAGTTTCATCAATTGAATTAATTTTTAAAAAGAGGGGAAAAAAATGTAAGTATCAGTGTACTTATAAAAAAAAAGCCTAACTTATGTTTTCAAAACCTGAAAAAGTCAATTGCAAACAGTTCGTTTGTTGTAGTTCTTAAAGGTCCGCTCAACCCAACTGGAAGTGTGCAGCTTAACACATTTTGTCAATTTTTCAGGAAAAATAGATTGATTAAGCATATTACCTTATTTCAAACTCTAGAAATCCAACTTTGCATTCTATCCGCAAATGGGTCTACATAATGGGCAACTCACTTTTTTGTTGTAAATCTAACTATAGCAAAATCATTTTTTTTTTCTTCTTTCAAACGAAGATTTGACATCTATTTCAACTTGTTCAAGCTCATTTGGCTGATCAGAACACAATTTATCTGTAGAGTTAGTTAAAGTTTAGATGTTTGAGGTGTTATGTGGGTTACAAGAGCGATCTTGTTTTTTTATTGTTTAGCATGTTTACTGTAGTGATTGTTTAAATCTATCACTCAAACTATGATAAATTTTATTACGTTAACATGGTTTTGAATGTTTACAGTTAATGTCAACTAAGTAAACAACATTTATATTAATGTAAGACAAACAGCGTTAGAAGAAGCACAAATTTGCTTCTTCTAACGTTGTTTGTCTTACATTACTGTTCAGCACAAAGGTATTTTTTTATCTAACATTTATATTGTTTTCATTATGTTTATACTGTCATATGGATACTTAATCCTGGGATCATGTATCCCTTTAAACGAAGGGATCCAGTATCCCTTCTTCTTCTTCATCTTCTTCTTCTTATGTAATGAAATCTCGTCACAACGAACACCAAGGGACCGCAAATTTTGTTCGTTGTAACGGTAATTTCATTACAACGGAATGCAATGGATATTAAATCGGGACTTTCGTTGAAAAGGGTATTTCATTGTATTGGTATTCGTTGTAACGGGTATTCACTGTATTTGAATTGGTATTTGAATGTATTTTCAAAATATTAGAACAAACATTTGATTGGATTTGAAAATGGAAAAAAATGTTGAGCCATTTTAAAATACTGGATGTAAATTTCTTCTACCTTTTTACTTGTCTCCAAAATTTAAACTGTCTTGATTTGTGAAAAGATTTTAATTAAAACGAAAATGTACTGTATGCGATGATATTCAACAAGAATTTTTACCATTGTTTCAACTGAATATTAGTGAGCATTAAATCAAAATTTTGCTGTTAAAAATGTAGAGTGTAAATACTTTTATTGTTAACTTGTTACTTTAACTGGACAAAGAGATATTTATAGCGAAGGTATTTAGGAAGATTTTCAAAATCGAACTCTTGAAAATAATGAACTTGTATTCACATATGTAATAAAAGGATGTAAAATTTTTCAGCATTTATAATATTATAATTTCTACAAGAAAAAAAAAGATTGTATATATATATATATATATATATATATATATATATATATATATATATATATATATATATATATATCAGCCATGTTTTATTAGCTCCCTTATAAATGATTTTTATCATTTCCCTGAAATCTGCAGTTTAGTTCCATGAACTCTGTTACGTAGAGAGTTCAAGGATATGAATTTGAAAGAAAATGCGTAAATTTGTATGACGTTCCTTGCATTACTTTTATGGAAAACGTGCTCGAAAGGTATTTTGGTAAGCCGAGATCTACCTTTCTAGTTATCAAGTTATTGAATAGATGGCGCCATTGAAATTAATTGCTCGTTTTGTGAAATTTCAGCAGCGTCATCCATTCAGTACCTAGGTGATTAAAGCATCATATCGCCTGCTATGCTTATAGCATTTTTCTTCTCGGCCCCCTGTTTATTCATAATAGTATGAGCTTATTGTGCATCCATTAAATTTAAAGATATAAAAGTGGAACGTGAAACCTTATGGGATTTTTTTTTTCCTAATTCCAATGATAAGACATTTTAATTTAAAAAATAGAAGGAACTGGAAGTATTGTTACTCTTCCATGTTATTCAGTGCCTGGTGTCACGAATCGCAAAGAACACATCTTTAATTTGTCCAGCTTATTAATAACGTCTTATAATAGGGTTACTTTATGTCGGTTTGGCTCTAGGAGGAAGTATTCTAATAGAGGGAATAAATCATAATGGACTCGTGAGAAAAGTTCCAGGTAGCATGTCACTTTCTTCATTTTCTCGTGGGACGTCAATAATAATTCATTGGTTATTATTAGTTTATTTACGTCAACCAGAGTTGTTTGCAATTTTTCTCGCCAGAAAATCGACGAGTAGTACTGTAAATCCATTGAAATTGGGCGACTCGACAGAATGTCGCGTGACGAATTCCAACAAAACCCTGTTCCATGTTGACGGCTTGAAAGAGCAACCTTAAACTTTTCTTACTATCGACTGGTGTATTGGCAGTTTCGGCTCGGATGCGGTTCTTCAGATCCTCCAGGATTCCTGGACGATCCTTATAAACCCGCGACTTCAGAAAGTCCCACAGGAAATAGTCACAGGAGTCTAAATCAGGCGAGCGTGCAGGCCAGTTCACGTCCCCATTCCGATCGAGCGGCTGTAAGAAAAATCCCAACAAAACATAAATGTGAAAAAGAAGCCAAGTTCGGTTGAAATGAGGTACGGGAAAGACGGTGTCACCGACAAAAAAAATTTCAGACCTAAACAGTTATCAAGTTCCATAGCAGTTCCTCATAGAAGTTTGATTTTCCCATGTTCTTCAATTCATTTAGAAAACAATTTTTTACTTGCTTTGAAAATGGATTTTAAACTTGCGGCAAGTTTTTTTAGTCATCACTATTATTTTTTTTTTCAAACTTGCCAAGTTTTAAATCCAATATCAAAGAAAGTAAAAAAATGTTTTCTAAATGAATTGAAGAACATGGGAAAATCAAACTTCTATGAGGAACTGCTATGGAACTTGATAACTGTTTAGGTCTGAAATTTTTTTTGTCGGTGACACCGTCTTTCCCGTACCTCATTTCAACCGAACTTGGCTTCTTTTTCACATTTATGTTTTGTTGGGATATCAATACTTTTTGAAAAACTAAATCAAAGGTTATGTTCTAATTTAGACAGTTATAAATGCAAAAGCGCATATTACAAATATATGATTTCTTTTTTTTCCCCTGTTGTTACGGTGCACTGGTTTGTGATTTCTTTTTATTAGAAGTTATGAAGATATTTCGATAACTGGGGACTTGGCGCGATCGTCAATTATGGGCAATAATCATCTGTTTTCCCATTTATCAGCAAGGCCAACGTACATTAGCTCTTGGTCTTTGGCTTCTTCAAATTTGTCGACAATTAGGAAAATTGCTAAGACTCATCTCAAAATCTGTCTGGAGTTTCTTTATTGTTCGGGAGGATTATCATAACGTATATCGTAAAATATGCAGAATTGACGAAAATATTTCTCAATGGTTGAAATTATTGCTGCCATTTTTGCTCCTCCTGTAAAATTTTGCATTTAATTGAGATCTAAAGTTTTTATAAAATTTTAAAGCCGGTTATTTTTGATTTTAAAGGCTTAGCTCTAGATTTGCAATTTTAATTATTTGATGGTTCATTTTTCATTTTAGCGGAACTTAAAGTATTCGCAACTCCAGCGCTCGAATACGCTACCTTGCGGTGATTTACAAAACTGCCGAAAAAACTAAAACATTGCCTTATTGCGTTCCACGTATGTCTGTTGACTTAACATAGGCAGTTTGTTCTGAGTATTTATTAACGCATTCGATGTGTCTTGGATTGCTTTCAGCATCAGAAAGTGTTCGAGCTCTTCAAAATAATGTTAGTTTTCATTATTTCCCTCTAAAAAGTGATTTGATTGAGAAATGGTGAAAGCGCGTTAACACCAGAAAACTCTGGATTAACAAACTTGGATAACGTTATACCAGGTAACAAATTCTATTGTTTTGTGTGAATTTGTAAGAATATGGTTTTTGTTTTTTTTTTTTAAATCTTAAATAAATTAATTTAACAAACCATATTTTACAGCAGCGTTAGTTGGAATAAACAGTATGCAAAATTTTTTCTTGAATATATTATCGTAGAACGAAATGAAAAATGTTTAACCGAGAAAGAATTTATTTTGTTGCTTTTATTCTCAGCTGAAAGGTTTCGCCAAATTTGTTTAGGGTTATAGTTTTAGTATTGTGCGAGCTAAGTGTCCTTGGCGAGATTCCGCCCATGTTAGTTAAACCATTTTTATTTTGTATCATGAGTGGAATAAAATGGTAGAAAGATAACAGAATTCGATAAGTAAAAAGAAATAATGGTAGATCAATTGAAAAGAAAACTACCACCATATATCCGTGAGAATTTTGTTGATGATTTGTATAGCATGACATAATTAAATCATAACTCAGAAATTAGAAACATACCAAACAGAAAAATTTTAAATGAACCGATTCGGCAATTTAAGAAAAATAACTCAGCTACAAATGCAAAACAATTAGCTCTAGCCAAGCAAGGCAAAGAAGTATCATCTTCTTTTGACAATAATTCGTAATGTCATAGTTTCTAGCATTAATTGTTATTCTTGTCAGGCCACAATTATTATTTAGTTTTATCAAGAATTGTTAAATATCGAATTCAACATCGTGGAAATGGCTGCTTAGAACTACGAACTGCGTAATTTGCATTAATTTCTAACGTTTAGTAATGCTTCTTGAATTCTCATTTCTTTCTACGTGGGCCAAAATTTCAACAAGACTTTGAAAATTAATTTTAAAAGAATAAAGCGAAAAAATCATGCATACGAACAAAATTTACTAGGATTATTAGCATTTTCATCGTTACCACATGCGTTTGTTTTAGTTTTTTCGTCCGCCATTAGACAGTGACTGCAGTGCCCCTATAGTTCGTTGGAGTTGCGTATTGTTTCAAGCCTCATTTTGGTTGGAAATTTAATTGTTAATTTAAAACTTCAACAACCTTGTTTTGGCAACGTTTGACGAGCCCATTTGTTTTGATTTATTTGGCGAAATATTTTGCAATCACGCGGTGAAGTGATTACGCCGTGATGCTGATAAAAAATAGCGTAGTTTTTTGCTATTTTAATGTAGTTTTTTGAGTTTTTAGATTTTTCCCTTTACATATGCATGAATATCTATCTTTATGCCAAATTTCAAGTATGTGAGACACTTGGAAGTTCGTAAACATTTTGATGAGTGAGTCAGTGTAAAAAATGACACTTTTCGGATAGTAATAATTCCATAACTATAAGAGGTACATTAATGAAATTTAGGATTATAGGTCTGCTAGGCAGCTCTATTAGACATACAAAAT
Source organism: Uloborus diversus (assembly GCF_026930045.1). NCBI lineage: Eukaryota > Metazoa > Arthropoda > Arachnida > Araneae > Uloboridae > Uloborus > Uloborus diversus. Next base: position 41,970,088 of record NC_072738.1, read on the forward strand.
TTCAAGCACGTAGATTTAATAGTTTTTGAGAAATGAGGGAGTCAAAAGTACCTTGAAATGGTTCGTGTAAGATACACACTGGCAGATGTGTCGCCTGATTTCCGAACTTGGCTGACACACTGCCGTGTGTCTAAATACGCCTCCGCAGTAAAAGCCCGATGCTATCTCGACCGAAGCATGATGTAACAAAACTTCCCATTCATAATCTTTTCGTTGAGCCTGTCTGTGATGCTCCACACTTTTTGGACGCCAAATTAAAAAAAAAAAAAAAAAGTTCCCACTCCCCACCCTGTATTAGCTGTTCGAGAGATGGCTTGATAATTTGGAAATTTACCAATCAAAATGTTATTGTTTGCGAAAAGTCTGTGCAATGTTCAGTTTGATTACCTAGAAACTATGAGGTACTCTTTTGTCTTCAACAATGATATAACTATTTCTGGAATTGCTTGACATGAACCATTTATTTGAAAAAAAAAAAAGTCAAGAGCCAAACCCAGAAATTTAGAAAGAAAAAAAAAAAACATTTTTTGCAATATATTAATTTTTTAACCCTTCAAGCGGCCGTGACGTAAAATTCCTTCACCCAGCTATATATTGAAGAGCGGCCGTGTCGAAAAATTTGGCCTTGAATATTCTGCTTCAAGAACGGCTGCGGCGTAAAATTCTATGGAAGAATATTCATGGCGAAATTTTTCGACACGGCCGCTCTTCGATACATCGCTGGGTGAAGGAATTTTACGTCACGGCCGCTTAAATAAGATTTTCATTATTAAACTGAAAAATGATCTTCTACACATTAAGAAAAGGTATATTTTATTCAGTAAAAATTGCTGCTACGTTTATTGACCTATTAAATATTTTGATCTATGTTTTTTGCCTGAAATAGAAAAGTTTTCTTTTGTTGGTTTCTAAAACTAACGACTTAATTATTTACTGACTCATTCTTGCTCCTTTGAAGGGCATCTTCGTTATTATTACTATTTCTATATGTGTAATGTCCAATAAAGTTTGACTTCATTTTAAAATAATTGTTTGTCTTAAATATATTTTTGAGGAAATGCTTGCAGTTTTAGCTGCACACCTATTATATTTTTTAACTAATATCCAGCCTGCATTCTCTTTTACGTGTATTCATTTTTTTTAAAGCAATCACGAATTGCTTATTGCTGTCACTTGATCATAATTGATGTTCCTTTGATTTCATTTTTCTATGCTTATAATGAAAACTCCTCTGGTCCATGGACCTCCGCGAGCGTGTATCTCCTCCTGGACGGTGTCGCCCATATCCCTCATAATCGACTTTATTTTTCCCGACCCTCTCGACTTTACACATTCCTCTTTAAAGCAAAAACAGCATGCTACATATAACATCTAGCAACCAGTCCCTGATATTCATTTGAATTTTGACGTCTTGAACTCAAATTATGTTTCTCGCAGTTATGATTGCGATAGGAGCCATATTGGTAGAAACAATAAACCCAACGAGTGAGGTTCTATTGCAATCAGTGGCGTACCTAGGGATTGGCAAGAGTGGCTTTCGATAGGGGCACAATAGATAACAAGAGAGGCGGCATATTGCCAAGATGATTTCGAAAAAATATTAATAAGAACATACAACTGAAGACAACTCCTCCACTTCTCCCCCGAATGGTAACAAGACCTTCTCGATTTTGGTGGGAAATGTGGAGTGACTTTCTAACGCCATCCAACTAAGAAACCCGTAACAACAGCTGACTTGATTGAAATTTTGACAAAATACAGTAACGCCATCAAAATCAACATTTTGTGTACATAATTAAGGTTGATTGCAATTTAAAGAAAAACATATAACTGATTTTTTTTAAGTACAATTTTGAAGAGAAAATGATGTTACTTTCAAAAAAACATAAATAATAAGGAAAATTAATTACGTAACGATTAAAAGTTATTTAACATTTTAGAAACAACATATTTTTCAAAAACAGTCTTGATTAAAGATAAGAATGATTAGAAATATACTGGTGCCGTAACAAAGTCATGATCAGTATAGAATGTCACAATTGGTGATATAATCATAATCAGTAAATTGTTGGCTTTTAACCCATTAATGCCTAGTGTCCCTTTTTAGGGACGGTCCAAAAATTGTGTCTCAATTTCCCAAAAGTAAACATTTCAACTCAATAATTGTGTTCATTTATTACTTTAGTATTGTTTCAATTCGTTACTAGCAGACGGCAGCACATAATCGTTATAAAGTGTGTTCTGTAACCATTTTGTTATGATCTTCGTGAAGAATTTCATTGTTCACAATGTCAAAAACAAAAAAGTAAGTTTTCAAAATTTTTAACAAGTAAATCAATTTGTATTTGATACATATGTTACTTTGATCAATATTTCAGTTTACCTTTTCTTGCATTTTTGTAGATTTTAAAAATTTTATGGATTTTATAGCAATTTAAGAGCGTCCCTAAAAAGGGACGCTAGGCAGTAAAGGCTGCATTGTTGAATCGTTGCTAGTTTCTTGCTTAGAATTCATAATTGGCCTCAGAAGAAGTTATTAAATGTTTTTAGACTAAAAAATAGGCAATATGTTTTATTTTTAAAAAATTAAAAAGACTAATTAATAATAAAACTACCTTTTTTAAAGATATTTCAGTAACAATTTTTTCTGCAATTTCGAAAAATACTTAGGTAAATTTGAAAAGCTAACTGTTTCAAAAATTAACTTCTTTGAAACCTGAGTTATTTTTTGACATTAATAATCTTCAGTAACTCATTGAGATTTTCTCATTGTTTTGTCTGACTTTGAAGAAGCCTTAGCGCTTCTGGAACAGCTCTCTGATGATAAAGAATTCAAGGAGGCTGATATATGCATTTGTCCACCTTCACAAGTTAGTGAAATTACTGACGAATACAGTGGGCCAGATGACTCAGTTGATGTTAATCAATTATCAGGTCAACAGTTGAAATCTTCTGCTACAATGACCATTAGAAAAGTTAATCAGGGTAAGGTAGTATGTGTTGGAGATAGTCAGTCAAGTGACAGTGATGATGTTGAGCAGCATCTTCCAAGCAAACGCAGAAAAATAAAGAAAAAAATACAGAAAGAAATTGGGTTAAGAAAGATATATCCATCAATAAAAAAAAATAATGTATGGAATGTGGAAACACCAAGCTTTTTGAATGTTGAATGGACACCAGTGTCAATATTTGAAGAGTTTTTTACAGATGAAATACTGGATGAATTTGTTTTCAGAGCACCCTCTATGCTCGACAGAAAAACAATACATACTCTTCTATAACGCGAGAGGAGCTGCGTTTATTCTTGGCTATCCTATTAACAAGTGGATATGCATGCTTGCCCCAGCGGAGACTCTACTGGAGTCCGTCAACGACATAGCAATTAGTTCTGCAATGAGTAGAAATCGATTTGAGCAAATTATGCAGTATTTACATTTTGCTGACACCAACCTCAACAAAAATGACAAAGTCGGATTTTTTTTTTTTTTTTTTTTTTTCAAGTATTAAATCGTCGGCAAAAAAATATTTGTCGTTGAAAAAGCATGTACCCTCTGATGCCTAGCGTCCCTTTTTAGGGACAATTTTTCAGTTATTAATAAAACATTTATTTTTTGCATTAGATTTTTTTAATTATTTTTCCTGTCTATTAAACACTATTTGCAACCCGTAAACAAAAAATCTTTGAAAAAAAAATGTCAGGCATTAATGGGTTAATAAATTAGTGGAAAACATATTTTTTTTTTTTTTTTTTGAATTTCATTAAAGTTTAAGAAGAAAACAAAAATAACAATACCTGTTCACAAAATTTTTAAAATTCTCATACCCAAAATATTTATTTTTCTTAATTTCAGTGAGGGGAAAAATAAAGATTTGTGCTTGTAATTTATAAGAACAGAGTCAGAAGGGGGAAAAAGAAACAATCCCTATTGAATTTCTATGGAATAGTACGGGGGAGGGCATCATCCTTACAGTTCGCCAGGGGGGGGGGGAGCGCTAGACCCCATAGGTCACTGATCACCAAAAACAATTTTGAACTCAAGACGTCAAAATTCAAATGAATGCTTAGGAGCTGGATGCTAGATGTTGTGTACTTGGGGATCCAATTTTTTTTTTCTTTTTCTTTTCATTCGGTTATTGCAGTTATTTTTTATGCTTATAATTAAAACAGACAATTTTTAATTTTCTTCTACAAATGACTATCCCTATTTTGAGTACCATGTGAGAGACTTTAATATTGAAAGAGAGCAAAAATTTCTATTTAACGCTAATTATCGACTTCACTGTTTATATTTTTCAGCTTGATAACTTAAAATTTACCTTATATATTTTTTAAAGAAATATAAAGAAATAAATCAATTTTTTGAAGAAAATTACCAAATTTTAGGCCCCCTCTTGGACACCAAAATATTCTTTGATTTGGATAAATATTTTTGTGGTAGATGTAGAGCTGTAAGGGCAACGTGTTATCAACATGGAATTTCGAACTCACCCCCCCCCCCCCCCCCCAAAAAAAATGTTTTTCGATTCGGCACAGTACATAACGCTGGCTTACATTTTCAGGCGCAAGTCAGCCGGGTTGCCGTTGTTCAAAGTTAAGAAACTTTTTTTACAATTGTTTTTAGATAAATGCTGCTGTTTTACCCCAAAATGTGCAGTTTTAGTTCCATTTTGCGCATTTCTAAAGCAAGTGTAGGCTTTTTAAACAAGGATTGCTTTTGGCATATTTACCCTATTGTCAGCCTGTTGTCTAGTAACTTAAAGGAAAATTCACCAGATGCAGTAAAAGTTTGACTCGTTTAGTAATAACGCTTCAACAAGTTAAGTTCAATTTGTAAGTTCTTGGCTTGCATATATTCGCTTCTTGCGATGTGTGATGAGCTGGATCTTTGTATACAGCAGTTTTCAGGGTCTGATTAATATAGCGGGTGACCCAAAATAAACATTTTTTGTGGGATCCTCTGAAGTCAAACCTTATAAACATAAACATTAATGAGGAATCAACATTTCAGGAGTGTTGAGGTGTTTTACCACTCGTTCCAAATATTTGTTGGGAGGCATAGTTTCCCATACTTAAGTACACCTAAAAAAGGTAAATAAATAAAAGGAGAAAATTAAGGTAAAGTTTTTTTAAGCAAGACTACTACAATTTTAGTAATTCTGAGGCTCTTAAAAATTAGGGACCCATGTCCAAGAGCCTAATTGGACTGTTTGGTAATCAGTCTCTTATTATTTGTACAATACAATAAGAATAAAAAAATCCCTGTTTTGTGTTTTATTTGATCTATAGATGTAACTTCAACCTGTTTTATGTATTTGAATGTTATATCTTAGAAATTTTAGCTTGTGGGGAAAAAAACTGATGTCATATTTGAACTCAGGGTACCAAATTCATTCGAAATCAGTTCCAAAAACCCCAGCACCAAAATCACTGTTGTCCTGTGAATTAAAAACTGAGCGTATGTACCTATGTATATAACCTATGTATGAATGTCCAAGATACTTCTCTCGAACGCCAATGAACTGACATCGAACCAGGTATCGATGGATTCGTAGTCTTCCCGTCTTCATGTTTGGTTATTTAACATAATCCTCCAATAATAATTAGCCGAGATATCAATTAAAAACTTTTAATTATGACAATTAGATTTCGACATACATACCTATTTTTCGAAGGCTTTCCTCCATTCAAATTATTATTCAGTGCTTCATCTCAACTTTCCGCAACAATGCTT